>NC_069499.1:543802441-544029941 GCF_027579735.1 Bombina bombina
TGTAAATTACATAGGAATAAATTAACTAAGCACAGCATAAATCATAATTTAAAGGGACATGAAGCTTAAAAAATAAAGTTTCCAGCATTTAAAAGATATGAAAAACTAATTATTCACAATACCTTTCTATTTTCCTTTTCTGCCATTTCGTTGCATTCCGCTACTGAAAATCGCTTGGTTTAAATACTCAAGTCCTATCCGGGGGGTCTACCCAGGAACATATATGGCTGGCTTTCAAAATGATGTGCTTACGCAAGCCCTACTACGTGCCCGCTGTCAGCCAACTGAGAACAGCAAACACACTGAAACTGCGCAGTGGCAATTCCCTCAATTCCTGGCAGGCTCGGCACATAGACCCTCAGTGTGCATGCGGGACCAAATCAGAACGATTGCGTACGGCTCTGGGACGCAACATTTTATTTAATTTATTCATGACACTAATCATCTATTTGTTGGATTCAATAGCGTTTTGACTGCCCCTTTTTAGGGGAAATATTATGTGACTTCATTAGAGAAATAAAAAATATGAATTTATATAACAAAGAAGCTTCATTTTCTGATGAAAACAGAATTTATGCTTACCTGATAAATTACTTTCTCCAACGGTGTGTCCGGTCCACGGCGTCATCCTTACTTGTGGGATATTCTCTTCCCCAACAGGAAATGGCAAAGAGTCCCAGCAAATAAATAATTCATCAGACCTGATTAAAAAACCAGGGCGGGCCGTGGACCGGACACACCGTTGGAGAAAGTAATTTATCAGGTAAGCATAAATTCTGTTTTCTCCAACATTGGTGTGTCCGGTCCACGGCGTCATCCTTACTTGTGGGAACCAATACCAAAGCTTTAGGACACGGATGAAGGGAGGGAGCAAATCAGGTCACCTAAATGGAAGGTATTCTTGCAAAACCTTTCTCCCAAAAATAGCCTCCGAAGAAGCAAAAGTATCAAATTTGTAAAATTTGGCAAAAGTGTGCAGTGAAGACCAAGTCGCTGCCTTACATATCTGGTCAACAGAAGCCTCGTTCTTGAAGGCCCATGTGGAAGCCACAGCCCTAGTGGAGTGAGCTGTGATTCTTTCAGGAGGCTGCCGTCCGGCAGTCTCATAAGCCAATCGGATAATGATTTTAAGCCAAAAGGAAAGAGAGGTAGAAGTCGCTTTTTGACCTCTCCTTTTACCAGAATAAACAACAAACAAGGAAGATGTTTGTCTGAAATCTTTAGTAGCCTCTAAATAGAATTTTAGAGCACGGACTACGTCCAAATTGTGTAACAAACGTTCCTTCTTTGAAACTGGATTCGGACACAAAGAAGGTACAACTATCTCCTGGTTAATATTTTTGTTGGAAACAACTTTCGGAAGAAAACCAGGCTTAGTACGCAAAACCACCTTATCTGCATGGAACACCAGATAGGGCGGAGAACACTGCAGAGCAGATAACTCTGAAACTCTTCTAGCAGAAGAAATTGCAACCAAAAACAAAACTTTCCAAGATAATAACTTAATATCTACGGAATGTAAGGGTTCAAACGGAACCCCTTGAAGAACTGAAAGAACTAGATTTAGACTCCAGGGAGGAGTCAAAGGTCTGTAAACAGGCTTGATCCTAACCAGAGCCTGAACAAATGCTTGAACATCTGGCACAGCTGCCAGTCTTTTGTGAAGTAAAACAGATAAAGCAGAGATCTGTCCCTTCAGAGAACTTGCAGATAATCCTTTCTCCAAACCTTCTTGTAGAAAGGATAGAATCTTAGGAATTTTTATCTTGTTCCATGGGAATCCTTTAGATTCACACCAACAGATATATTTTTACCATATTTTATGGTAAATTTTTCTAGTTACAGGCTTTCTAGCCTGAATCAGAGTATCTATTACAGAATCTGAAAACCCACGCTTTGATAAAATCAAGCGTTCAATCTCCAAGCCATCAGTTGGAGGGAAACCAGATTCGGATGTTCGAATGGACCCTGAACAAGAAGGTCCTGTCTCAAAGGTAGCTTCCATGGTGGAGCCGATGACATATTGACCAGGTCTGCATACCAAGTCCTGCGTGGCCACGCAGGAGCTATCAAGATCACCGAGGCCCTCTCCTGATTGATTCTGGCTACCAGCCTGGGGATGAGAGGAAACGGTGGGAATACATAAGCTAGGTTGAAGGTCCAAGGTGCTACTAGTGCATCTACTAGGGTCGCCTTGGGATCCCTGGATCTGGACCCGTAGCAAGGAACCTTGAAGTTCTGACGAGACGCCATCAGATCGATGTCTGGAATGCCCCATAATTGAGTTATTTGGGCAAAGATTTCCGGATGGAGTTCCCACTCCCCCGGATGGAATGTCTGACGACTCAGAAAATCCGCTTCCCAATTTTCCACTCCTGGGATGTGGATCGCAGACAAGTGGCAGGAGTGATCCTCCGCCCATTGAATTATCTTGGTCACTTCTTTCATCGCCAGGGAAGTCCTTGTTCCCCCCTGATGATTGATATATGCAACGGTCGTCATGTTGTCTGACTGAAACCTTATGAATTTGGCCTTTGCTAGTTGAGGCCAAGCTCTGAGAGCATTGAATATCGCTCTCAGTTCCAGAATGTTTATCGGGAGAAGAGACTCTTCCCGAGACCATAGACCCTGAGCTTTCAGGGATTCCCAGACCGCGCCCCAGCCCACTAGGCTGGCGTCGGTCGTGACAATGACCCACTCTGGTCTGCGGAAGCTCATTCCCTGTGACAGATTGTCCAGGGTCAGCCACCAACGGAGTGAATCTCTGGTCTTTTGATCTACTTGAATTGTCGGAGACAAGTCTGTATAATCCCCATTCCACTGTCTGAGCATGCACAGTTGTAATGGTCTTAGATGAATTCGTGCAAAAGGAACTATGTCCATTGTTGCAACCATCAATCCTATTACTTCCATGCACTGCGCTATGGAAGGACGAGGAACAGAATGAAGTACTTGACAAGAGCTTAGAAGTTTTGATTTTCTGACCTCTGTCAGAAAAATCCTCATTTCTAAGGAATCTATTATTGTTCCCAAGAAGGGAACTCTTGTTGACGGGGACAGAGAACTTTTTTCTTTGTTCACCTTCCATTCGTGAGATCTGTGAAAGGCTAGGACGATGTCCGTATGAGCCTTTGCTTTTGAGAGGGACGACGCTTGAATCAGGATGTCGTCCAAGTAAGGTACTACTGCAATGTCCCTTGGTCTTAGAACCGCTAGAAGGGACCCTAGTACCTTTGTGAAAATCCTTGGAGCAGTGGCTAATCCAAATGGAAGTGCCACAAACTGGTAATGCTTGTCCAGAAAAGCGAACCTTAGGAACTGATGATGTTCCTTGTGGATAGGAATATGTAGGTACGCATCCTTTAAATCCACGGTAGTCATAAATTGATTTTCCTGGATAGTAGGTAGGATCGTTCAAATAGTTTCCATTTTGAACGATGGTACCCTGAGAAATTTGTTTAGGATCTTTAGATCCAAAATTGGTCTGAATGTTCCCTCTTTTTTGGGAACTATGAACAGATTGGAATAAAATCCCATTCCTTGTTCTCTTATTGGAACTGGATGTATCACTCCCATCTTTAACAGGTCTTCTACACAATGTAAGAATGCCTGTCTCTTTATTTGGTTTGAAGATAATTGAGACCTGTGGAACCTTCCCCTTGGGGGTAGTTCCTTGAATTCCAGGAGATAACCTTGAGAAACTATTTCTAGCGCCCAAGGATCCTGAACATCTCTTGCCCAAGCCTGAGCAAAGAGAGAAAGTCTGCCCCCCACTAGATCCGGTCCCGGATCGGGGGCTATCCCTTCATGCTGTTTTGGTAGCAGTGGTAGGCTTCTTGGCCTGCTTACCCTTGTTCCAGCCTTGCATTGGTTTCCAGGCTGGTTTGGGTTGTGAAGTATTACCCTCTTGCTTAGAGGATACAGAATTAGAGACTGGTCCGTTTCTGCGAAAGGGACGAAAATTAGGCTTATTATTAGCCTTAAAAGACCTATCCTGTGGGAGGGCGTGGCCCTTTCCCCCAGTGATGTCTGAAATAATCTCTTTCAAATCAGGTCCAAATAATGTTTTACCTTTGAAAGGAATGTTAAGCAATTTTGTCTTGGAAGACACATCCGCTGACCAAGACTTTAGCCAAAGCACTCTGCGCGCCACGACAGCAAACCCTGAATTTTTCGCCGCTAATCTAGCTAATTGCAAAGCGGCATCTAAAACAAAAGAGTTAGCCAATTTAAGTGCTTGAACTCTGTCCATAACCTCCTCATACGAAGATTCTTTACTGAGCGATTTTTCTAGTTCCTCGAACCAGAAACACGCTGCCGTAGTGACAGGAACAATGCATGAAATTGGTTGTAGAAGGTAACCTTGCTGTACAAAAATCTTTTTAAGCAAACCCTCTAATTTCTTATCCATAGGATCTTTGAAAGCACAACTATCTTCGATAGGAATAGTAGTGCGTTTGTTTAGAGTAGAAACCGCCCCCTCGACCTTGGGGACTGTCTGCCATAAGTCCTTTCTGGGGTCGACTATAGGAAATAATTTCTTAAATATAGGGGGGGGAACAAAAGGTATGCCGGGCCTCTTTATTTACTATGTCCGCCACCCGCTTGGGTATAGGAAAAGCGTCGGGGGGCACCGGAACCTCTAGGAACTTGTCCATCTTACATAATTTCTCTGGAATGACCAAATTGTCACAATCATCCAGAGTAGATAACACCTCCTTAAGCAGTGCGCGGAGATGTTCTAATTTAAATTTAAATGTCACAACATCAGGTTCAGCTTGATGAGAAATTTTTCCTGAATCTGAAATTTCTCCATCAGACAAAACCTCCCTCATGGCCCCTTGAGATTGGTGTGAGGGTACGTCAGAACAGTTATCATCAGCGTCCTCTTGCTCTTCAGTGTTTAAAACAGAGCAATCGCGCTTTCTCTGATAAGTAGGCATTTTGGATAAAAGATTTGCTATGGAGTTATCCATTACAGCTGTTAATTGTAGCATGGTAATAAGTATTGGCGCACTAGATGTACTAGGGGCCTCCTGTGTGGGCATAACTGGTGTAGACACAGTAGGGGATGATGTAGTATCATGTTTACTCCCCTCATTTGAGGAATCATCTTGGGCAATATCATTATCTGTTGCAATACTGTCCTTACTTTGTTTGGACACTATGGCACAATTATCACATAAATTTAAATGGGGAGACACATTGGCTTTCATACATATAGAACATAGCTTATCTGATGGTACAGACATGTTAAACAGGCTTAAACTTGTCAATAAAGCACAAAAAACGTTTTAAAATAAAACCGTTACTGTCACTTTAAATTTCAAACTGAAAACACTTTATTACTGAATACTGTATGTGAAAAAGTATGAAGGAATTGTTCAAAATTCACCAAAATTTCACCACAGTGTCTTAAAGCATTAAAAGTATTGCACACCAAATTTCAGAGCTTTAACCCTTAAATTAACGGAACCGGAGCCGTTTTTACATTTAACCCCTATACAGTCCCAGAATGAGGCTCTGTCTATAACTAGAAAGGCCCCCATCTGAAAAAGGTGTCCAACACAGTGCCTGCCGTTTTTCTAAACGTTCCCCAAGATTATAATACCAATAATTAGTTAGAATCTGCATAATATGCCTAGTAAAGCAACTGTTTTAGCCCAGAAAAAATGTCTACCAGTTTTTAAGCCCTTTTTGAAGCCCTTTATTCTTTTATGTTTAACTAAGAAAATGGCTTACTGGTCCCCATGAGGGGAAATGACAGCCTTCCAGCATTACATGGTCTTGTTAGAAATATGGCTAGTCATACCTTAAGCAGAAAAGACTGCTAACTGTTTCCCCCAACTGAAGTTACTTCATCTCAACAGTCCTGTGTGGAAACAGCAATTGATTTCAGTTACTGTCTGCTAAAATCATCTTCCACTTACAAACAGAAATCTTCATCCTTTTCTGTTTCAGAGTAAATAGTACATACCAGCACTATTTTAAAATAACAAACACTTGATAGAAGAATAAAACTACATTTAAACACCAAAAAACTCTTAACCATCTCCGTGGAGATGTTGCCTGTGCAACGGCAAAGAGAATGACTGGGGTGGGCGGAGCCTAGGAGGGATCATGTGACCAGCTTTGCTGGGACTCTTTGCCATTTCCTGTTGGGGAAGAGAATATCCCACAAGTAAGGATGACGCAGTGGACCGGACACACCAATGTTGGAGAAAGTAAGTTTACTTAACTATGCTATAATTCTAGATTATAACTAAATGTTTTCATAACTGTATTTCTATTCAAGTTTTGTAATCCTTTAAGTACACTGACTGGATGTGCAGGAAAAAAAAGCAAGAAACTCATACTTAAAGTGAAGGTAAACTTTGATGAATCAGTGCCCTGTTTTTAAAAATACTATTAAAAACAGGGGCACTTTCATTCATCAAAGTTGACATTTCCTCGTTTTTGTACAAATACTTACCTTTTATTCTGGAAGCCGCTCCAGAGCTTCCCCCGCCCATCGCAAGCCTCTTCATATGTCACCAATGAAGAATCCGGCTTTCTCCAATCACGGCTTCCCCTCAGGCAATGTTTGCTCTGGGGGGGAAGCCATGATTGGAGGATGCCGGATTCGGCATTGGTGACGTATGAAGAGACTTGTGACGGGCGGGGGAAGCGCTGGAGCGGCTTCCAGAATAAAAGGTATTTGTACAAAAACGGGGAAATTAAACTTTGATGAATGAAAGTGCCCCTGTTTTTGATAGAATTTTTAAAAACAGGGCACTGATTCATCAAAGTTTACCTTCACTTTAAAAGTACAACATACACAAAACACTAATTATTCTGAAAGGAAAACCTATGCATATGAAAAAGACAGTGAATATAAGGTACAGTGCACTGAAAACAACGCAATTTTATATGTATAAAGCGTAATATTCAAGTTTTAAAACACAACAGTTTCCCCCTCTGTATTTTGCCCCCACAATTATGAACTTTTACCTAGCAGAGATCTCTGATTATTTGTATGGGATACATCTTGCTACTCGCAGGGATAGCCCCTTCTTTATAGTATTCCATGAGGGCTGCCCCTGCAAGTATTGGAGTAGAAAACCTTGACCGGCAAATTTATTCGAATTGGGGCTTTGGAGAGGACAATTGAAAATTAACATTTTATTACTTATCTCTCTTACCCCCTACTAGGAGTGCAAGTTATTCTGCTGGCAAATTTTTACATAGCTTTTCTATAGCCAATAGTTATGTATTTAAATTTTTAGTATAGACTGTGATACCACCGACAAAAACAGCTATTTCAAATACCAAAATAAGTGTAAAGGAGCAATTTGAAAACACTTGAATATTCTCAAGCAGGTAAAATTTGAAAACACTTTACAGTACATTGTCCCTTTAAGATGGTTATATGCTTATGGCTTGTTTTTATTTGTATTCTCATACTTACGCCTAGATTTAGAGAGTTTTGTCGGTAAAGACCCGCGGTGCTAACGCTGCTTTTTATTCCAGCGCACCCTTAAGACAACGCTGGTATTTAGAGTTGTCTGAGTGGCTGTGTTAGGCTTAGAAAAGGGAACGTTGAGCATAATTTAGCTCCACTTCAACCCTCAATACCAGCGTTGCTTACGGTAGCGGTAAGCTGGAAAAACGTGCTCGTGCACGATCTCCCCATAGGAAACAATGGGGCTGAGCTGGCTGAAAAAAACCTAACACCTGCAAAAAAGCAGCGTTCAGCTCCTAGCGCAGCCCCATTGTTTCCTATGGGGAAACACTCTCTAAGTCTACACCTAACACCCTAACATGAACCCCGAGTCTAAACACCCCTAACCTTACACTTATTAACCCCTAATCTGCCGCCCCCGCTATCGCTGACACCTACATTATATTATTAACCCCTAATCTGCTGCTCCGGAAACCGCTGCAACCTACATTATAGCTATGAACCCCTAATCTGCTGTCCCTAACATCGCCGACACCTACATTATATTTATTACCCCCTACTCTGCCCCCCCAACATCGCCGCCACCTACCTACACTTATTAACCCCTAATCTGCCAACCGGACCTTGCCGCCACTATAATAAATGTATTAACCCCTAAACCGCCGCACTCCCGCCTCGCAAACACTAAAATAAATTGTATTAACCCCTAATCTGCCCTCCCTAACATCGCCGCCACCTACCTACAATTATTAACCCCTAATCTCCCGCCCGCAACGTCGCCGCTACTATAATAAAGTTATTAACCCCTAAACCTAAGTCTAACCCTAACACCCCCCTAAGTTAAATATAATTTTAATTAAACAAAATAAATTTACTATCATTAAATAAATTATTCCTATTTAAAACTAAATACAGGTGGCCCTCGTTTTACAACGGTTCAATTTACACCGTTTCAGAATAACAACCTTTTTTTCCAGTCATGTGACTGCTATTGAAAAGCATTGAGAAGCAGTGCTATTATTAAAATAGCCAGTAGGTGGAGCTGTCCGCTTGTGTTGCAGCAAAGCCAAGCAAGCTGAAATTAATCATTTTAACCAGACCTGAGCTATCGAGCAGATTTCAAAGGAACAAGATCTTCCTGTCTATGAATCAGTCCAGATTGGAATGCATAGAAAGAACTGTTTGCCGAAAAATGCAAGTGAAGTCTGTGTTGTGTGATTATTTTATTAGGCTTCTAATGCTGTTTAGCATTTAAAGTCTTCATTTCAAAGCTTTAAAAATAATGTATTAGGTGTTACTTATGACAATTTTGAGAGGGACCTGGAACCTATCTCCCTCATTTCCCATTGACTTACATTATAAACTGGGTTTCAATTTACAACGGTTTCGATTTACAACCATTCCTTCTGGAACCTAACCCCGGCGTAAACTGAGGGCTACCTGTACTTACCTATAAAATAAACCCTAATATAGCTACAATATAACTAACAATTACATTGTATCTATTATAGGATTTATATTTATTTTACAGGCAACTTTGTATTTATTTTAACTAGGTACAATAGCTATTAAATAGTTAATAACTATTTAATAGCTACCTAGTTAAAATAATTACAAAATTACCTGTAAAATAAATCCTAAACTAAGTTACAAATACACCTAACACTACACTATCAATAAATTAATTAATTAAATAAATTAACTACAATTAGCTAAACTAAAATACAATTAAATAAACTAATCTATAATACAAAAAAAAAACAAACACTAAATTTCAGAAAATTATTTTTTTTACAAGAAGTTTAAACTAATTACACCTAATCTAAGCCCCCTAATAAAATAAAAAAGCCCCCCAAAATAATAAAATGCCCTACCCTATTCTAAATTACAAAAGTAATCAGCTCTTTTACCAGCCCTTAAAAGGGCTTTGTCCGGGGCATTGCCCCAAAGTAATCAGCTCTTTTACCTGTAAAAAAAAAATATACAACCCCCCAACATTAAAACCCACCACCCACATACCCCTACTCTAACCCACCCAAACCCCCCTTAAAAAAACCTAACACTACCCCCCTGAAGATCTTCCTACCTTGAGTTGTCTTCACCCAACCGGGCTGAAATCTTCATCCAAGGTGCGCAGAAGAGGTCCTTCATCCGGTAGAAGTCTTCATCCAGGCGGCGTCTTCAATCTTCATCCATCCGGAGCGGAGCCATCTTCCAAGGAGCCGACGCGGAGCCATCCTCTTCATCCGGAGTCTTCTAACAAAATGACGGTACCTTTAAGTGACGTCATCCAAGATGGCGTCCCTTCAGTTCCGATTGGCTGATAGGATTCTATCAGCCAATCGGAATTAAGGTAGGAAAAATCTGATTGGCTGATTACGCCATCAGATCTGAAGTAGAACGTCCTTCCCTTAAAGGTAACCTCCAAGGTGGAAGAGATGACATTGTCACCAGAACTGCGAACCATATCCTGTGAGGCCATGCAGGAGCTATTAGAATCACAGAAGCTCTCTCCTGTTTGATTCGAGCAATCACTCATGGAAGAAGAGCAAATGGAGGAAACAGGTAATCTAGATTGAAATCCCAAGGAACCGCCAGAGCGTCTATCAGAGCGTCCGGAGGATCTCTTGACCTTGAACCGTACCTTGGAAACTTAGCGTTTTGACGAGACGCCATCAGATCCAACTCTGGAACCCCCCACCTGAGGGTTATCATTGAGAACACCTCCGGATGAAGAGCCCACTCCACGGGATGAAAAGTCTGTCTGCTCAGAAAATCAGCCTCTCAATTGTCCACTCCTGGAATGTGGATGGAAGATAAAAGACAATCGTGAGTTTCTGCCCAATGAAGAATTCGAGACACCTCATTCATTGCTAAGAAACTCCGAGTCCCCCCTTGGTGGTTGATGTAAGCCACCAAAGTAATGTTGTCTGACTGGAATCTGATAAACCGGACCAAAGCTAGTTGAGGCCAAGTTATCAAAACATTGAAGATTGCTCTCCAATCCAAAATGTTTATTAAAAGAGCTGACTCCTCCGGAGTCCACAGCCCCTGAGCTTTTAAAGAACCCCAAACTGCTCCCCAGCCCATCAGACTGGCATCCGTGGTCACAATCACCCAGGACAGCCTCAGGAAGCATGTGCCCCGAGACAGAGAGAGACTCTTGCTGGGGAGTCCAGATGTATCCTCTGCGAGAGATCTGAGTGGTCCCTGTTTCCTTGACTGAGCATGCATAGTTGCAGAGGTATCAGATGGAACCGAGCAAAAGAATGATGTCTATGGAAGCTACCATTAGACTGATCACCTCCATGCATTGAGCCACTGAAGGATGAACAGTAGACTAGAGAGAAAGGCATGAAGCATGAAGTTTTGATTTTCTGACATCCGTCAGAAAATTCTTCATGGACAAAGAATCTATAATTGTTACCAAAAAACATACCCTTGTATCTGGAACAATGGAACTCTTTCACATATTCACTTTCCACCTGTGGGAACGTAGAATAGACAACAACATCTCTGTATGAGATCTTGCTAGATGAAAAGATGGAGCTTGAACTAAGATGTCGTCCAGATAAGGTGCCACAGCAATACCCCGGGATCTGACTACAGCCAAAAGAGCCCCCAGAACATTTCTAAAAATTCTGGGAGCTGTAGCAAGACCAAAAGGAAGGGCAACAAACTGGAAATGTTTGTCGAGAAAGGCAAATCTCAGATAATGATCCCTGTAAATGGGAACATGAAGGTACGAGTCCTTCAAATCTATAGTCGTCGTGAACTGACCCTCTTGAACCAAAAAAAAATGGAACGGATAGTCTAAATCTTGATGGATGGAACTCTGAGGAATTGATTGTCAGGTTAGGAAATGTCCAGAAGAAGACCCAAATGCTAGGGCGAACTTAAACAACACCCTTGCACTCTGAGTTTAATCCAGGACATGACCCCACAACAACCTCTAAAAAACAATGTACTCACGATATGGAGCAGCGTTAGCCTGAGTCCAAAGTAATTCAAGATATCAGCCAAATAGACTTCTGAGTAAGGAACTGGTTTCAGGAAATGTCTTCCACAGAAGCAGGAGAGCAGGGATAGTCCACTTATACTCAAACAGAGGAAGGGTAAAACAAGAAACAGTTAATAATGCAGGAGTAGGTAACTTGTTATCAGGCAGTTTGAGGGTTAACACTGTGTAGTCAGTCCTTGCAGAGTTTGGCAACAGGTTATAAGGTAGTTTGAAGGTTAATACTGAATAGTCAGTACTTGCAGAGTTAGACAACAGGATATCAAGTAGTTTGAGGGTTAACACTGTGTAGTCAGTCCTTGCAGAGTTTGGCAACAGGATATCAGGGAGTTTGAAGGTTAACACAGATTAATCAGTACTTGCAGTTTGAAGGTTTACACTGAATAAACAGTATTTGCAGAGTTTGGCAACAGGTTAACATGCAGTTTGAGAGTTTCACAGAATAAACAGTACTTGCAGTGTTTGGCTACAGGATATCAAGCAGTTTGAAGGTTTACACTGAATAAACAGTACTTGAAGAGTTTGGCAACAAGTTAACATGCAGTTTGAGAGATTCACAGAATAAACAGTACTTGCAGTGTTTGGCAACAGGTTATCAGGAAGTTAGAGGGTTAACCCAGCATAGTCAGTCTTTGCAGAGTTTGGCAACAGAAAATCAGCAGTTAGAGAGTTTCCACAGCGAAGTCCTCACAGGAGCCACAAAGAGTAACAAACAAACGGGCACTGAAGAAACAGGAAGCCTGGAATAAAAAGCCTGGTAGTGACATCATCAGGAAGGGGCGGCTCAGACTACCTGCCAATCAAGCACACAGAGAGGACCGCCGGAGCTTCCCAGCGGCCGTGCGTGACACTGCCCCCTCCTCAAGGCCCCCTCCGGGGGACCCGACCGGGCCTGGCAGGGTATTTCTTGTGAAAAGACTTGACAAGAGCTGGAGCATGAACATGAGAGGCTGGTTCCCAAGATCGTTCAGAGATAGGATAACCTTCCAATAGACCAGGTAGTACAGCCTATTGCCCCGTAGCTTGGAATCCAAAATCTGGCTGACTTCAAACTCAGAAGTTCCCTCTACGGAAAGTGGAGGAGGTGGTTTACTCTTGAAAGAGTACCGGTTGTAGATGACTGGCTTGAGTAAGGAGACATGAAACACTGGATGGATCTTGAGAGTCTTGGGTAAAGCCAGGCGGTATGCAGAAGAACAAACTTTGGAAACAATTTGAAAAGATCCAATGTACTTAGGACCCAACTTAGTACAAGGTTGTTTTAGATGTATGAATCTGGTGGATAAAAATACTCCGTCTCCAGTACGAAGTAAAGGAGCCTTACACCTTCTGCGATCAGCATATCTCTTGTGTCTTAAGGAAGAGGAAAGTAGATTTTGACGAATGAGTTGCCAGTGGTTACTGAGATTTTTCACAATACGATCTGCTCCAGGGACTTCAGTAGAACTGGTAATCATAGGAAAGGTTCTAGCTTCAAAACCATAAGCTGCTTTAAAGGGAGAGGTCTGTAATGAGGCGTTATAGCGTGAGTTGTGAGCTAATTCCGCCAAAGGCAATAACTGAGACCAGTTGGAGTGGTGATGGTCTACATAATGTCTAAGAAAAGATTCCAAGGCTTGATTTACATGCTCAGTCTGTCAGTTGGATTGAGGATGATGTGCAGTAGAAAGAGATATGTTGATTCCGAAGTGCTTATTGAACTTCGTGATCTGAGACTATGTCAGTGGGAAAACCATGTACACGAGATATATGTAGAAAAAAGAGTTCAGAAAGTCTTTGAGCTGAAGCCAAGCCTGGAAGAGGTATGAAGTGAGCAGACTTGGAGAACCGATCCACCACTACCCAAATGGTCGTATTTCCAGCAGAAACAGGAAGATCTGTAACGAAGTCCATGGATAAGTGAGACCAAGGGTAATGAGGAATAGGAAGAGGGTGTAATAGACCAAACGGTCGATGAGAAGATTGTTTGTTCGAAGCACAAGAACTACAAGCAGCAATATAATCCTTAACATCCCTCCTCATAGTGGACCACCAAACATGCTGCTTCAGTTTCCACAAAGTACTGGTTACTCCAGGATGACCTGCTGAAATGTTGTCGTGAGCCCAACGTAGAAGCTTAAGACATAATCCTTTGGGTACATACAGGATACCAGAAGGTAGTTTGCAAGAAGATGGTACCCGGACTTGAGCAGCATGTAAAGCCTGTACTGGAAAAGAGGATACTTGAGCCAAAACTTTGACTGGACGTAGTATAGGTTCAGAATCCAAAGGAGAAGGCTCAGAAGATTGGAACTGCCTAGATAAAGCATTTGCCTTGGAATTTTTTGAACCAGGAACATAGGAAAGTACAAAATTAAACCTGGAGAAGAACAAGGCCCACCGAGCCTGACGAGGATTGAGACGATTAGCTGTATGGAGGTATAAAAGATTCTTATGATCTGTCAGAATGAAAAAAGGTTGACTGGTACCCTCTAACCAATGCCTCCATTCATCCAAAGCTAATTTTATAGCCAAAAGCTCCTTATTGCCCACATCATAATTTAACTCGGCAGGATTGAATTTTTTCGAAAAGAACGCCTCAGGATGTATCTTGCTGGTAGTCAGATCACGTTGGGAGAGAACAGCTCCAGCTGCTATAGAAGAAGCGTCAACCTCCAAAATAATCTGGAGATCAGGAATTGGATGACTGAGAAGAGGTGCAGAAGAAAATGCTGATTTTAGCGTTTCAAAAGCCTGTACTGCCGAAGTGGACCAGTTCTTACAATTTTGCCCTTTCTTAGTAAGAGAAGTGAGCAGAGACGTGATGTCAGCAAAGTTCTTAATAAACTTTCTATAGTAATTGGCAAAGCTAAGAAACCTCTGCAGGGATTTGAGAGTAGTTGGTCTGGGCCTGTCCTTTATAGCCGAAAGTTTAGCAGGATCCATCTCAAAACCTGATTCTGAAATGATATAACCCAAAAAGGGAATGGAACTCTGATGAACAGAGCATTTCTCCAATTTAGCAAACAGGGAATTGTCTCATAACCTCTGAAGTACCAGTCTTACATGATGTACATGTTCCTGTAATGTTTTGGAATAGATCAGAATGTCATCGAGATAAATGATAACAAATTGATTTAGATAATCTCTGAAGATTTCGTTAACAAAGTGCTGAAATACTGCTGGTGCATTGCACAATCCGAATGGCATTACTAGATACTAGTAGTGACCAAATCTAGTGTTAAATGCCATCTTCCATTCGTCTCCTTTATGGATTCTGACCAAATTGTAGGCTCCACGGAGATCTAACTTGGAAAAAATAGAAGCACCTTGAAGACGATCAAATAACTCAGGAATGAACGGCAGAGGATAGCTGTTTTTGACAGTAATCTGATTCAAGGCCCGATAATCGATACAGGGACGGAGACCTCCATCTTTTTTCCCAATGAAGAAAAAACCCGCACCCACAGGTGATGAGGTAGGACGAATAAATCCTCTGGATAAGTTGTCCTTTATGTATTCCTCAAGAGAGACATTTTCTTGACGAGAGAGGGGATAGGTCCTTCCCTTAGGTAGAGGAGCCCCTGAAAACAATTTGATAGGACAGTCAAATATCTGGTGTGGAGGTAACGTCTCAGGCTCCTTTTTAGAAAGCACATCACTAAAGGCATGATAGTAATTAGGCAGTGAATCAGGAACTTCCACCATAGCTACGACAGGACAAGATGGTTTTGAGGGATTTTGCAGGCAATGTTTGAAACAGGTAGTTCCCCAGGAAATAAGTTCTCCTTTAGACCATGAGAAGACTGGATCATGAAGCTGCAACCAAGGTAACCCCAGAATCAACGGTATGTGGGGAGAAGTGATGACGTCAAAACGGATAATTTCAGAATGTAGTATGCCCACAGACAAAAGAGGAATGGTAGAATTTTGTATGATACCAGAACCTAGAGGCTGTCCACTAACAGAGGTTACCTTAATTAACTGTTTCTTGGCTTGAAGAGGAATCCTGAGAGAGTCAGCAAAGTTTGAATCAATGAAAAATCCAGAAGCTCCAGAGTCAATGAGGGCTTGAGCTCGAAATTTGGTGTTTCCAAAAGTGATCGTTACAGGAACAAAAAGTTTAGAATTGAGGGAAGACATGGGATTCTGGCTTAACTCTGTCCCTCTATCAAAAGTTAAGCCTTGGCTTTTACTGGCCGGATAGGACAGTCCTTCAGTAAATGTCCTTTGGTACCACAATACAGACATAATCCAAGAGTACGCCTTCTATGGCGTTCAGCATATGACAATTTAATAGCTCCTAATTCCATGGGTTCCACAGACTCAGGAGATTGGGAATTATTATTAGACACACTTGAGGTTCGAATAGGAGGACGAAAAGAAGATTTAACAAAGGATCTCCGATTCCTATCTCTCTCCTGAAGACGTTCAGAATGTCGGGCGTCAAGAGTAATAAACAAATTGATAAGACCCTCCAATGAATCGGGGAGTTCCTGAAATACAAGTTCATCCTTAAGGCGTTCGCAAAGTCCCTTGCGAAAGGCTGCCCGCAAGGCTCCATGCTTCCAATCAGTTTCTGCAGCTAAAGTCCTGAATTCAATAGCATATTGAGCTACCGAAAGGGATCCCTGTCTCAGATCCAACAATCCTGCCTCTGCAGCTGCAGACCTCCCAGGCTTGTCAAAAACAGAAGAAAAAATGGACACAATAATAATAATTCCACATCCTGCAGTAAAGGATGATTCTTCTCTAAAAGAGGAGACACCCAGGCTAGAGCCTTACCCTTCATGAGGGATACAATAAAGGTGATTTTGGAAGTAGAATTGGAAAAACTTGAGGATTGTTTCTGAAGTGTAAACAACATTGATTAAGGAATCCACAGCATTCTTCAGGATTACCGTCATATTTATCTGGAAGTGGGATTTGTGGTATATACTGTCCAACAGGTTGAGGTGGGTTAAAGACAGCATTGGAGCTAGTAGCAGCTGCAGCAGGAGTCGCTGTAGCTTGAGAAGGAGCAGAGAGGTTATGTAGCAGAGCAGTAATCTGGTCAAGCTTGGAATTCAAAGATTGCAAATGAGCAGAATGATTTCCTAGAAGTTGCCCTTGTAGAGCCACAGCCCTGGATAACTCATCAGGAACCATATTATGGCCTGTTTGTACTGTCAGGTTAGGAAATGTCCAGAAGAAGACCCAAATGCTAGGGCAAACTTAAACGACACCCTTGCACTCTGAGTTTAATCCAGGACGTGACCCCACGACAACCTCTAAAAAACAATGTACTCACGATATGGAGCAGAGTTAGCCTGAGTCCAAAGTAATTCAAGATATCAGCCAAATAGACTTCTGAGTAAGGAACTGGTTTCAGGAAATGTCTTCCACAGAATCAGGAGAGCAGGGATAGTCCACTTATACTCAAACAGAGGAAGGGTAAAACAAGAAACAGTTAATAATGCAGGAGTAGGTAACTTGTTATCAGGCAGTTTGAGGGTTAACACTGTGTAGTCAGTCCTTGCAGAGTTTGGCAACAGGTTATCAGGCAGTTTGAAGGTTAATACTGAATAGTCAGTACTTGCAGAGTTAGACAACAGGATATCAGGTAGTTTGAGGGTTAACACTGTGTAGTCAGTCCTTGCAGAGTTTGGCAACATGTTATCAGGCAGTTTGAAGGTTAATACTGAATAGTCAGTACTTGCAGAGTTAGACAACAGGATATCAGATAGTTTGAAGGTTAACACAGATTAATCAGTACTTGCAGAGATTGGCAACAGGTTATCATGCAGTTTGAGAGTTTACACTGAATAAACAGTACTTGCAGAATTTGGCAACAGGATATCAAGCAGTTTGAAGGTTTACACTGAATAAACAGTACTTTAAGAGTTTGGCAACAAGTTAACGTGCAGTTTGAGAGATTCACAGAATAAACAGTACTTACAGTGTTTGGCAACAGGTTATCAGGAAGTTAGAGGGTTAACCCAGCATAGTCAGTCTTTGCAGAGTTTGGGAACAGAAAATCAGCAGTTAGAGAGTTTCCACAGTGAAGTCCTCACAGGAGCCACAAAGAGTAACAAACAAACGGGCACTGAAGAAACAGGAAGCCCGGAATAAAAAGCCTGGTAGTGACATCATCAGGAAGGGGCGGCTCAGACTAGCTGCCAATCAAGCACACAGAGAGGACCGCCAGAGCTTCCCAGCGGCTGAGCGTGACATTGATACAGACACTTTAGGTCCAATATAGGACAGAAAGTGCCCTCCTTTTTGGGCACTACAAATATATTTGAATATAATCCTAGCCCCTGTTCCTCTAGAGGAACAGGAACAATCACTCCCAGGGAGGAAAGGTCCTTTACACTTTTTAAGAAATCCTCTCTCTTTATCCGATTCACCGATAACCTTGACAGATGGAATCTGCCCCTGGGAGGACAAGATTTGAATCCTATTCTGTAACCCTGGGGGACTATGTCTATGACCCAAGGATCTAGGATATCGCGTATCCAAGCCTGCTAAAAAAAAGAAAGCCTGCCCCCCACCTGATCCAATACAGGATCGGCGGCGGACACTTCATACTGATTTAGAATCAACAAAAGGCTTCTTGGCTTGCTTACCTTTATTCCAAGGCTGACTGGAAGAGGAGGAGGAAGACTTTTGTCCATTAAAGTTACGAAAGGAACGAAAATTTGAACTCTGGCGACCCTTAGGCCTATTATTTTTATCTTGAGGTAGAGAGGAACCCTTTCCACCTGTAATATCGGAAATAATTTCAGCCAGACCTGGACCAAACAAGGTTTTACCCTTATAAGGTAAAGATAAAAGCTTGGACTTGGATGTGAAATCTGCAGACCAAGACTTTAACCACAGAGCTCTGCGAGCTAAAACAGTGAAACCAGAAATCTTAGCTGCTAGTCTAAGAACTTGCATGTTGGCATCACAAATAAAGGTACTGGCTAGCTTTAGAGCCTTGATTCTGTCTTGGATCTCCTCTACAGTAGTCTCTTCCAAAATGAGATTAGATAAATCATCACACCAATATGAAGCTGCCCCCGCAACTGTAGCAATATTAGCAACAGGCTGCCACTGTAACCCCTGATAAACGTACATCTTTTTCAAAAAAGCTTCAAGCTTCTTATCCATGGGATCTTTGAAAGAATAACTATCTTCAATAGGAATAGTAGTTATTTTGGCAAGAGTAGAAATAGCTCCTTCCACCTTGGGCACAGTGCGCCACGAGTCCCAAATAGAGTCAGCAACAGGAAACATCTTTTTAAAAACAGGGGACGGGGAAAAAGGAATCCCTGGTTTATCCCATTCCCGAGTAATGCTATCTGCCATACGGTCTGGAACTGGAAACACGTCCACAGACGAGGGTTCATCATATACCCTATTAAGTTTACTAGACCTCTTTGGATTCTCCACGACAGATGAGTCAGATTCTTCCAAAGTAGCAAGAACCTCTTTTAAAAGAACCCGAAGATGTTCTAACTTAAATCTGAAATTAATCTCCTCTGAATCTACAGAATTGGTCACCGCAGTATCAGAATCTGACAATTCACTCTCAGAAGCCACTGAGGAATCATTCTCATCAGTTAATTGGGATAAACTGACTAATGCAGCCTTAGCGGAATCAGAATCCCTATTAACATTAACATGTTTAAATTTCCTCTTGTGCTTACCAGAAGCTTTCGGAAAAGCTGATAAAGCTGCTGAAACAGCAGAAGTTATCTGCACAGCAAAATCCCCAGGTAAATAAACACCCCAGGAGGAGGTTGAGAGGAACCGCAGGGCACTGCATGTGAAGCTTGGGACGTTTGAGGGGAAAGCTGAGGTGTTGCTAAGACAAGATTATCCTGAGAGACAGAAGGCTCTGGGGGAGAAATCGTATCTTTAAATAACAAAGTCTTATTTAAACAAGAGGAGCAAAATTGCACAGGAGGAACCACGTGAACCTCCAAGCAAAACAAACATTTGTGAATAAGCAAATTTAAATTTTCATTAGTGTCCATAATAACAGCAAAGTCTTTAAAAGATACACTAGCACAGTCAAAAACAAACAGGCTGAAATGTCTGCAAACAGTTTACTGATAGCTGCAAAAACCCCAGACACTATAAACCTCAGCTCTGCTGAGGGCTTACCGCTCCTAGAGACCAAAAGAAAAACCCAAAAGTACTTGGTTCTCCACTAACAGCCGCTTATCACAGATGTCCAGTCTGCACCGGAGCCAAATAGAGGAAGCACCAAACAAACACGGTCACATGACCGCAATATAAATAACTACATCACCTGCCCTTTAACTGAAAGAAAACGGTGCAAAAACAAAGCGCTTCCAATAGAGAGGCAATGAACCTCTAACTGAGACCAATTGGAGTGGCTGATCAGACAAGTCACATAACCGCATCAGGAAGCTGCCGGAACTCCGATAAACACACACCAAACACACCTCCGAAAACGTAACGTAAAAAAGGAGGGAAAAAACACCCCATATTAAAAGAGCCCAGACATCTATATAGATCAATATATAAAAAGTCCTCTCAGCCAGAAATCCCTAATACAGTGCCTCTTACATGTTCCCTGCCCTAATATGCTCTGTTTAAGCATACAAGTTCCCCTGCTTACCGTACATACTTCCACAGAAATTTTGTATAATTAACTCCAAGAGTGCTAGCACCTTCTAACCTAGAAGGGAAAGCACTTACCTGTGAAAGCAGCAGTCAGGCAGGGAATAGCTTCTTAGGTGTGTCAGATTACTCCACATCTAACAGTGACCTGTAGAAAAAGAAAAAACAGAGTAACCAACTCTGGTTTTCTATAATGGGGATAGCATAATTGCTAGAAATAAAGCAAGGACCACCTCACCGCCTTCTAACAAGCCACCATTACTCTTACTAAAGAGATTGACATGGACACAGCACTGCCCCAAATCCTTTATTGCAGGGAAAAGTACCCATAAAAGGATTAAAATATCTTTAGACACCAACTTTGCACATCCTTCCTTGAAAGAGGAAAAGAGAATGACTGGGGGTTATGGGTAAGGGAAGTGATACTTAATAGCTCTGCTGGGATGCTCTTTGCCTCCTCCTGCTGGCCAGGAGGGAATATCCAACTAGTAATTGGAATGATTTGTGGACTCTCCATGCCATTTTGCCGGATATATTTTCTTTAATTTATGGACTTTGGTTTTATTTAGGATGAAATCTGTTTGATGTGATATATTTTATGTATATGTGTCAATAAATAGGGATATTTTTTATATAAGCCTTTAAGGATATTAATTGCGTAGTATTATTATTTATATAATCTTGCAATATTTTAACTAAGTTGATTTTTAGGACAGATGATTGTTAATACGGCTTAGACTTACCAGTCTTTTGAGATCTTTCTGGAGTACTTCATAACATTTTTGCTTTTTTATTTGTAATTTGATTCAGTTATAAAAAATATATACATCTTACCCTGGCTCCGGATACAGCCATATCCAGTTCCGTGCTAATGCTGACACTGGATATTTCATCTGTGTGTCCATAAAGAATCTGTACAGGTTTAGCAGATATGTCCCCAGAACCGCCACTCTATCAATTAAAGAAAACAGAAACTGGTTCATTCATTAATACTCAAATGTGTGTTCTTATAAAAAAAAACACTATGGGCCAAAATAGAACGCAAATGTTTACTGAGAGCGATAAGGGGTTTATCGCAGGTGTTGATACATACATATACATATAGATGTATATGTATGTATATATATATATATATGTCTATATATGTATTTATATGTGTATATATGTATTTACAGACATATATAAACACATAAATACATATGTACACATATATAGACATAAATATATAACTCCATTGGAGCTCTTTTGCGGTTAAGTAGATGAAAACATGTAAAAACAGAATTTATGCTTACCTGATAAATTACTTTCTCCAACGGTGTGTCCGGTCCACGGCGTCATCCTTACTTGTGGGATATTCTCCTCCCCAACAGGAAATGGCAAAGAGCCCAGCAAAGCTGGCCATATAGTCCCTCCCAGGCTCCGCCTACCCCAGTCATTCGACCGACGGACAGGAGGAAATATATATAGGAGAAACCATATGGTAACGTGGTGACTGTAGTTAGAGAAAATAATTCATCAGACCTGATTAAAAAACCAGGGCGGGGGGGGGGCGGAGCAAGCCAGGCACCTGAGCGGCCGCAAGCTAAGAGAGCTCTGCTGCTACAATATACTTAATCCCTGATAAGGTCGCTCAGGATTGCCCTAGACCGTGCCAAACTATTACTGATAATCTAAGGACCAGTGCTGCAGGGTTCAGTAGCTGAGAGAGAATCTGGAGTGATAAATTTGGAGCATTCTTCTATCAACCGCGGCCTGCGCACAGTCTGCTTGGGGAACAGCCATTTTGCCGACCACGTGGAGATAAGAGCAAGACCTGACTCGAGCATATTTGCAGCTTTCTGTAGGCGGCGATTATGTCCCTAACAAGACTATCCACATACAGCCCCTTGGAGACTGATACACTATCGCCCGATTCAGAGAGCACCATGAGTCACGGCCCCACTATAATTGACGCCATAGAACAATGGGAATGTAATATGCTGCTCTCCTTAGATCTGCACTACCAAGATTTCAGGCTACATTTCAATCGCCTCTTCTCTGCTCTTCTGGTGGATATATATGAACCGGAGGAAGACCCTTTGGTACAATATGACAACTGCCGGGACTTTGGTATGGACGCGGCTGCAGAGTGGGTCACGCAGAGTATCATCAGCGAAGATTTCTCTCAGGATCCCGATGGCGCCTCTGTAGCTTCTGGGAATGGCACCCATTTGGACAGACGGCCATCTCTCACTTTAAGGAGCACAGGCCATGATCAGAGCATTCTGCGATCTAATTCTCCAACGTTATCGACCTCAAGCAATATGGCCAGACCACAGAGAAATGCAAGTGACTCTGAGAGCAAACCCGTAGCCCTCAAACAGGAGGCTAGTGACAGAAGCCTAAAGAAACAGTCACCGGAACATTTTTCTATGTCTAAAGATGAAGTGAGACCGCTCAACTTCCACTCAGCACAGCAGATAAACAGGCAGTATACCGGACTTGTGAACATTGCCCCTCTCTGTATTTTAGAGTTACATAAGTCCGGCATAGGCTAAATATTGACCACTTATATTGCACTACAAAAAGGTTCTGCTCTTATTGTTAATCTTTGTGTTCCCTCTCTATTTAACAGTTGGTAATGTTTTCATGTTTTAATTGGGGGTGACAGTTGAACCCCGCTGAGACATTTATGCTCTCTCGCAAATCCTTTTAGTTTATAGTTGGTACTGGATTTAGCAGCTTACATGCAGTTATGAATGTATTGCCCAGCCTCACTATTACAGTTCTCTATGTCATTTTCATATTCAATATTCTACCGATTAAGCTTCAATTACACTCATAGGGACTGCCCAGTTGCAGTGAATATATTTTAGAGGTACTTTCCCAATTATTTTAACATTGGTCGCTATAGGGTTCACCTACAATTTTCCCTTCCACATCTCTACCTTATACCTTTTGAAGCACATAATGATATTATTAAAGTGGGAGCTATGAATTGAACGGAATTTATAGCCTATAAAATAGTCCCCGGTTTATTTAAGCTATGTACAATATATTGGATTGAAGAGGTAAGCTATCTTGGCAATATGTGTAATCTTGTAACCATGCAACAGAAGGAATATCCTCCTATACATTAGGGCATAACAGCCTGACATATTTGAAGGAGTATTATATCTCATGTATGTAGTCTATTTTAGAATTTCCCATGCTACTTAGAATGAAGACCCCTCCTTCTTTAAGCCAAATGATAATCTATCTAACTGTTTCCCCATTAATCCCCTCCTCTTAACTACCCATTACCTACAAAAATAGGCATGGTTCTGTTTACACTTGTACTTTTTGTTTCTCACCTATAATGGATAACACCCCATCTTGCTTCTAGGTTGAAGTGATATATATTCGAGTATATAAGGACAGGACTTTCTAGTTTCTGCTCTGATTATCATACCTCCCGCAGTATTTAAAAAAAAATAAAAAAATCTTAGGTACATATACTTTACAGACCAAGGGTCCTACAGGTATATTATATATTTCCCTAGAGTCCCTTGCTAGACCTCTACTTATACTACAGGACAGTGGGCACTGCAGCATACACTGGGCTTTTGTAAAAAGTCGACATTCTGGATATTGATTGTCAGACACCAAAAGCTCCCTATGGTAGTGGTCCCTTAGTAATAGAGCCATGGATCGGAGCTGTTAATGACTCATGCTTACATACTACAGAGTGACTTCATCATAATAAGGACTTGACTGTCATATTTTTAATTAATAGCAACTTGGATTAGATATATGTATGTGACTCTTGAGTCAGCCTATAGCCACTGACTATATCTATATGTACGTATACCCTAAGCTCCTTACCTAAATAGATGCTGACTCCTATTTAAGGAATTGTTTTTGTTTTTTCGGTTTATTTTTTTTTTCAGTTGGTTTGCTGATTCTTAGGTTGACCAGTTACATGACTATGTTAGTCTGATTTCCGTTTAAAAATTTGATCATCTTCCTACTCCAATGCACATAGAATTCCTTCTTTCCCTACACCATGTAGTTCTTAACTTAGGCATAGTTACTAAACCAGGCTGTTTATGATACTGTTGTTTTGGATATCATGTTGAATGCTATCTACTACTAGGACTTTACCAGATATTAAGCCCCCCACTAGCAGTCCTCTCTAAACATACCTACAGATAATGCTACCATAACCTTTACCTATACCTGCCCTCCCACTGGCTTTCCTATTGGAACAATTATGCCCCCACACTTTTACACTTCTCATAGGTAACAATGAGAGGCACTCCCTAAGCACCCTGTTGTCACTACTCTCAACCCCCTTTCTTTAAGTTTTTATGACCTCTCCTGACCTCTATATTCACAGCTACATTTAAAAATTGCCAAGTAATATATTAAACACAATTCTACCTATAGTGACTATATCTGACTTTCATTGTACCTATGGACTGTATAACTGCACACTATACTAAACCCCTAATATAGCCATCATACTATAGTATATATCCCTACTCTACATAGGCGGAAATGAATCCGGTTAACTCTCCCGAAACGGGAACTTCATAACCTAATTGTTACCTTCAGTAGTTACCTGACAGTTAAAGGAACCATTTGGCACTCCACTATATTGTTAGCTCCTCCTCCTTCGTGGAAAGACTCCGCCCCTCCACCTTCCTCTTATACTTAGAGCGGCTCTTGTCCGCTGCCATTCCCCTCCCCCCATATATACTTTGGCCCAAGAGTGGCCGATACATATACCAATTCTCCACAAGCTGACACTATTGACCCAGATAGCTCTTGCATTGTGGAGATCATATTTCACATAATATAACATAAAATGAAGTTTCATTCTATCTCGCCCACATATTTATCTATTTTCATCCTAAGACTTGATATGCCATTTTATTTCTATATGTTCAATTTGTTTTGCTGACAATATCAGTTTACAAAAAATGTACTATTCATCTTGATGTAATATTTGTTCAAGGGCGAACTTTGTTTGTTATTCTCCACTTTAACTTCAATAAAAAATCACTTTAAAAAAAACAAAAAAAAAAAAAAAAACCAGGGCGGGCCGTGGACCGGACACACCGTTGGAGAAAGTAATTTATCAGGTAAGCATAAATTCTGTTTTCTCCAACATAGGTGTGTCCGGTCCACGGCGTCATCCTTACTTGTGGGAACCAATACCAAAGCTTTAGGACACGGATGAAGGGAGGGAGCAAATCAGGTCACCGAAACGGAAGGCACCACGGCTTGCAAAACCTTTCTCCCAAAAATAACCTTCCGAAGAAGCAAAAGTATAAAATTTGTAAAATTTGGCAAAAGAGTGCAGTGAAGACCAAGTCGCTGCCTTACATATCTGGTCAACAGGAGCCTCGTTCTTGAAGGCCCATGTGGAAGCCACAGCCCTAGTGGAGTGAGCTGTGATACTTTCAGGAGGCTGCCGTCCGGCAGTCTCAAAAGCCAATCTGATAATGCTTTTAAGCCAAAAGGAAAGAGAGGTAGAAGTTGCTTTTTTACCTCTACTTTTACCAGAATAAACAACAAACGAAGAAGATGTTTGTCTGAAATCTTCAGGAACCTCTAAATAGAATTTTAGAGCACGGACTACGTCCAAATTGTGTAACAAACGTTCCTTCTCTGAAACTGGAACAACTATCTCCTGGTTAATATTTTTGTTGGAAACAACCTTCGGAAGAAAACCAGGCTCAGTACGCAAAACCACCTTATCTGCATGGACCAGATAGGGCGGAGAACACTGCAGAGCAGATAACTCAGAAACTCTTCTAGCAGAAGAAATTGCAACCAAAAAACAAAACTTTCTACGATAATAACTTAATATCTACGGAATGTAAGGGTTCAAACAGAACCCCTTGAAGAACTGAAAGAACTAGATTAAGACTCCAGGGAGGAGTCAAAGGTCTGTAAACAGGCTTGATTCTAACCAGAGCCTGAACAAACGCTTAAACGTCTGGCACAGCTGCCAGCCTTTTGTGAAGTAAAACAGATAAAGCAGAGATCTGTCCCTTCAGAGAACTTGCAGATAATCCTTTCTCCAAACCTTCTTGTAGAAAGGAAAGAATCTTAGGAAATTTTATCTTGTTCCATGGGAATCCTTTAGATTCACACCAACAGATATATTTTTTCCATATTTTATGGTAAATTTTTCTAGTTACAGGCTTTCTAGCCTGAATAAGAGTATCTATTACAGAATCTGAAAACCCACGCTTTGATAGAATCAAGCGTTCAATCTCCAAGCAGTCAGTTGGAGGGAAACCAGATTCGGATGTTCGAATGGACCCTGAACAAGAAGGTCCTGTCTCAAAGGTAGCTTCCATGGTGGAGCCGATGACATATTCACCAGGTCTGCATACCAAGTCCTGCGTGGCCACGCAGGAACTATCAAGATCACCGAAGCCCTCTCCTGATTGATCCTGGCTACCAGCCTGGGAATGAGAGGAAACGGCGGGAATACATAAGCTAGGTTGAAGATCCAAAGTGCTACTATTGTATCCACTAGAGTCGCCTTGGGATCCCTGGATTTGGACCCGTAACAAGGGACCTTGAAGTTCTGACGAGAGGCCATCAGATCCATGTCTGGAATGCCCCATAATTGAGTTATTTGGGCAAAGATTTCCGGATGGAGTTCCCACTCCCCCGGATGCTCCTCCATCACCAGGGAACTCCTTGTTCCCCCCTGATGGTTGATATATGCAACAGTCGTCATGTTGTCTGATTGACACCTTATGAATTTGGCCTTTGCTAGTCGAGGCCAAGCCTTGAGAGCATTGAATATCGCTCTCAGTTCCAGAATGTTTATCGGGAGAAGAGAGTCTTCCCGAGACCATAGACCCTGAGCTTTCAGGGGTTCCCAGACCGCGCCCCAGCCCACCATACTGGCGTCGGTCGTGACAATGACCCACTCTGGTCTGCGGAAGCTCATTCCCTGTGACAGGTTGTCCAGGGTCAGCCACCAACGGAGTGAATCTCTGGTCCTTTGATCTACTTGGATCGTCGGAGACAAGTCTGTATAATCCCCATTCCACTGTCTGAGCATGCACAGTTGTAATGGTCTTAGATGAATTCGTGCAAAAGGAACTATGTCCATTGCCGCAACCATCAAACCTATTACTTCCATGCACTGCGCTATGGAAGGAAGAAAAACAGAATGAAGTACCTGACAAGAGCTTAGAAGTTTGATTTTCTGGCCTCTGTCAGAAAAATCTTCATTTCTAAGGAAACTATTATTGTTCCCAAGAAGGGAACTCTTGTTGACGGGGACAGAGAACTTTTTTCTATGTTCACTTTCCACCTGTGAGATCTGAGAAAGGCTAGGACAATGTCCGTATGAGCCCTTTCTTTTGACAGAGACGACACTTGAATCAGGATGTCGTCCAAGTAAGGTACTACTGCAATGCCCCTTGGTCTTAGCACCGCTAGAAGGGACCCTAGTACCTTTGTGAAAATCCTTGGAGCAGTGGCTAATCCGAATGGAAGTGCCACAAACTGGTAATGCTTGTCCAGAAAGGCGAACCTTAGGAACCGAAGATGTTCCTTGTGGATAGGAATATGTAGGTACGCATCCTTTAAATCCACCGTGGTCATGAATTGACCTTCCTGGATGGTAGGAAGGATCGTTCGAATGGTTTCCATTTTGAACGATGAAACCCTTAGAAACTTGTTTAGAATCTTGAGATCTAAAATTGGTCTGAATGTTCCCCTCTTTTTTGGGAACTATGAACAGGTTGGAGTAAAACCCCATCCCTTGTTCTCCTAATGGAACAGGATGAATCACTCCCATTCTTGACAGGTCTTCTACACAATGTAAGAATGCCTGTCTTTTTATTTGGTTCGAAGATAATTGAGACCTGTGGAACCTTCCCCTTGGGGGTAGTTCCCTGAATTCCAGGAGATAACCTTGAGAAACTATTTCTAGCGCCCAAGGATCCTGAATATCTCTTGCCCAAGCCTGAGCAAAGAGAGAAAGTCTGCCCCCCACAAGATCCGGTCCCGGATCGGGGGCCAACACTTCATGCTGTTTTGGTAGCAGTGGCAGGTTTCTTGGCCTGCTTACCCTTGTTCCAGCCTTGCATCGGTCTCCAGGCTGGCTAGGTTTGAGAAGTATTACCCTCTTACTTAGAGGGTGTAGAATTTGAGGCTGGTCCGTTTCTGCGAAAGGGACGAAAATTTGGCTTATATTTAGCCTTAAAAGACCTATCCTGAGGAAGGGCGTGGCCCTTTCCCCCAGTGATGTCTGAAATAATCTCTTTCAAGTCAGGGCCAAACAGTGTTTTACCCTTGAAAGGGATGTTAAGCAATTTGGTCTTGGAGGACACATCCGCTGACCAAGACTTTAGCCAAAGCGCTCTGCGCGCCACGATAGCAAACCCTGAATTATTCGCCGCTAATCTAGCTAATTGCAAAGCGGCATCTAAAATAAAAGAGTTAGCTAATTTAAGTGCTTGAACTCTGTCCATAACCTCCTCATACGAAGATTCTTCATTGAGCGACTTTTCTAGTTCTTCGAACCAGAAACAAGCAGCTGTAGTGACAGGAACAATGCATGAAATTGGTTGTAGAAGGTAACCTTGCTGAACAAACATCTTTTTAAGCAAACCCTCTAACTTTTTATCCATAGGATCTTGAAAACACAACTATCTTCTATAGGAATAGTAGTGCGTTTGTTTAGAGTAGAAACCGCCCCCTCGACCTTGGGGACTGTCTGCCATAAGTCCTTTCTGGGTCGACTATAGGAAATAATTTCTTAAATATAGGGGGAGGAACAAAAGGAATGCCGGGCCTTACCCACTCCTTATTTACTATGTCCGCCACCCGCTTGGGTATAGGAAAAGCATCAGGGGACACCAGAACCTCTAGGAACTTGTCCATCTTACATAATTTCTTTGGAATGACCAAATTGTCACAATCATCCAGAGTAGATAATACCTCCTTAAGTAGTGCGTGGAGATGTTCTAATTTAAATTTAAATGTTACAACATCAGGTTCAGCTTGTTGAGAAATTTTCCCTGAATCTGAAATTTCTCCCTCAGACAAAACCTCCCTCCTGACCCCTTCAGATTGGTGTGAGGGCATGTCAGAACAGTTATCATCAGCGTCCTCTTGCTCTTCAGTGTTTAAAACAGAGCAATCGCGCTTTCTCTGATAAGTAGGCATTTGGATAAAATGTTTGCAATAGAATTATCCATTACAGCCGTTAATTGTTGCATGGTAATAAGTATTGGCGCACTAGATGTACTAGGGGCCTCTTGTGTGGGCAAAACTGGTGTAGACACAGAAGGGGATGATGCAGTACCATGCTTACTCCCCTCATTTGAGGAATCATCATGGGCAATATCATTATCAATGGCATTATTGTCCCTACTTTGTTTGGACACTATGAAACAATTATCACATATATTTAAATGGGGAGAAACCTTGGCTTTCATACATATAGAACATTGTTATCTGATGGTTCAGACATGTTAAACAGGCTTAAACTTGTCAACAAAGCACAAAAAACGTTTTACAATAAAACCGTTACTGTCACTTTATTCATTTTAAACTGAACACACTTTATTACTGAATATGTGAAAAAGTATGAAGGAATTGTTCAAAATTCACCAAAATTTCACCACAGTATCTTAAAGCCTTAAAAGTATTGCACACCAAATTTGAAAGCTTTAACCCTTAAAATAACGGAACCGGAGCCGTTTTTACATTTAACCCCTATACAGTCCCAGGTATCTGCTTTGCTGAGACCCAACCAAGCCCAGAGGGGAATACGATACCCAATGATGCCTTCTATAAGCTTTTTCAGTGGTTCTTAGCTCCTCACACATGCATCTGCATGCCTTGCTTTCCAAAAACAACTGCGCATTAGTGGCGCGAAAATGAGGCTCTGCCTATGACTAGAAAAGGCCCCCAGTGAAAAAGGTGTCCAATACAGTGCCTGCCGTTTTTTTTTTTAAAACAATCCCCAAGATTATAATAACTATTAATAGTTATAATCTGCCAAATATGCTTAGTAAAGTAATCGTTTTAGCCCAGAAAAATGTCTACCAGTTTTTTAAGCCATAATGAAGCCCTTTATTCTTATACTAAACTAAGAAAATGGCTTACCGGTTCCCATAGGGAAAATGACAGCTTCCAGCATTACCAAGTCTTGTTAGAAATGTGTCATACCTCAAGCAGCAAAAGTCTGCTCACTGTTTCCCCCAACTGAAGTTAATTCATCTCAACAGTCCTGTGTGGAAACAGCCATCGATTTTAGTAACGGTTGCTAAAATCATTTTCCTCTTACAAACAGAAATCTTCATCTCTTTTCTGTTTCAGAGTAAATAGTACATACCAGCACTATTTTAAAATAACAAACTCTTGATTGAAGAATAAAACTACATTTAAACACCAAAAAACTCTTAGCCATCTCAGTGGAGATGTTGCCTGTGCAACGGCAAAGAGAATGACTGGGGTAGGCGGAGCCTGGGAGGGACTATATGGCCAGCTTTGCTGGGCTCTTTGCCATTTCCTGTTGGGGAGGAGAATATCCCACAAGTAAGGATGACGCCGTGGACCGGACACACCTATGTTGGAGAAATCATATTTATGCAATATTCATATTTAATAAAGGTTTTAACTATGTATTTATTGTAAATATTTCACATCCCAATGTTCTGGACATAGCAGAATATATTCTAAGTATTTTTAAATAGAAAATACTGTATATATCTATACCTATATAGGTATAGATAAATAGTGTACCAAAATACCACCATATGTATGTAGAAATATTTATGAATAAATAGAACATATTCTTGTATGTAAAGAACATTGGAATGTGAAATATTCAAATTTTCATGTCAGGTTAGCGCACATGAGGGTGTAACATTTTTTCTCCATTGACTTCTATGGGGGAACACGTGAATGCGCATGTGATATTGTAAGTTCGGCTTTTTGCACTTGTTGGGTTAGCGAGCGAGCAAAAACAGAATTTATGCTTACCTGATAAATTACTTTCTCCAACGGTGTGTCCGGTCCACGTCGTCATCCATTACTTGTGGGAAATATTCTCCCCCACAGGGAAAGGCAAGGAGAGCACACAGCAAGAGCTGTCCATATAGCTCCCCCTCTGGCTCCGCCCCCCAGTCATTCGACCGACGGTTAGGAGAAAAAGGAGAAACTATAGGGTGCCGTGGTGACTGTAGTGTATAAAGAAAAAAAAATTTCAACCTGATTAGGAAACCAGGGCGGGCCGTGGACCGGACACACCATTGGAGAAAGTAATTTATCAGGTAAGCATAAATTCTGTTTTCTCCAACATTGGTGTGTCCGGTCCACGGCATCATCCATTACTTGTGGGAACCAATACCAAAGCTTTAGGACACGGATGAGGGGAGGGAGCAAATCAGGTTACCTAAATGGAAGGCACCACGGCTTGCAAAACCTTTCTTTCTCCCAAAAATAGCCTCCGAAGAAGCATAAGTATCAAATTTGTAGAATTTGGCAAAAGTGTGCAGAGAGGACCAAGTCGCTGCCTTACATATCTGATCAACAGAAGCCTCGTTCTTGTAGGCCCATGTGGAAGCCACACCCCTAGTAGAGTGAGCTGTGATTCGGTCAGGAGGTTGCCGTCCGGCAGTCTCATAAGCCAATCAATAATGCTTTTCAGCCAGTAAGAGAGAGAGGTAGCAGTAGCTTTTTGACCTCTCCTCTTACCAGAGTAAACGACAAACAAAGATGAGGTTTGTCTAAAATCTTTTGTTGCTTCTAAGTAGAACTTTAAAGCACGAACAACATCTAAATTGTGTAATAAACGTTCCTTCTTTGAAACTGGATTCGGACACAGAGAAGGAACAACTATTTCCTGGTTAATATTCTTGTTGGAAACAACTTTTGGAAGAAAACCAGGCTTAGTACGCAAAACAACCTTATCTGAATGGAAAACCAGATAGGGTGGATTGCATTGCAAAGCAGATAATTCAGAAACTCTTCTAGCAGAAGAAATAGCAACCAAAAACAGAACTTTCCAAGATAATAACTTAATATCTATGGAATGTAAAGGTTCAAACGGAACCTCTTGAAGAACTGAAAGAACTAAATTTAGACTCCAAGGAGGAGTCATGGGTCTGTAAACAGGCTTGATTCTAACCAAAGCCTGAACAAAAGATTGTACATCTGGCACAGCTGCCAATCGTTTGTGTAACAAGACAGATAAAGCGGAAATCTGTCCTTTTAGAGAACTAGCTGACAACCCTTTATCCAAACCGTCTTGGAGAAAGGAGAGAATCTTTGGAATTTTAATCTTACTCCAGGAGAATCCCTTGGATTCACACCAGCAGATATATTTTTTCCATATTTTATGGTAAATCTTTCTAGTCACAGGTTTTCTGGCTTGGACCAGAGTATCTATCACAGAATTCGAGAACCCACGCTTTGATAAAATCAAGCGTTCAATTTCCAAGCAGTCAGCTGCAGAGAAACTAGATTTGGATGTTCGAATGGACCTTGTACTACAGGGAGTGCAGAATTATTAGGCAAGTTGTATTTTTGAGGATTAATTTTATTATTGAACAACAACCATGTTCTCAATGAACCCAAAAAACTCATTAATATCAAAGCTGAATATTTTTAGAAATAGTTTTTAGTTTGTTTTTAGTTTTAGCTATTTTAGGGGGATATCTGTGTGTGCAGGTGACTATTACTGTGCATAATTATTAGGCAACTTAACAAAAAACAAATATATACCCATTTCAATTATTTATTTTTACCAGTGAAACCAATATAACATTACAACATTCACAAATATACATTTCTGACATTCAAAAACAAAACAAAAACAAATCAGTGACCAATATAGCCACCTTTCTTTGCAAGGACACTCAAAAGCCTGCCATCCATGGATTCTGTCAGTGTTTTGATCTGTTCACCATCAACATTGCGTGCGGCAGCAACCACAGCCTCCCAGACACTGTTCAGAGAGGTGTACTGTTTTCCCTCCTTGTAAATCTCACATTTGATGATGGACCACAGGTTCTCAATGGGGTTCAGATCAGGTGAACAAGGAGGCCATGTCATTAGATTTTCTTCTTTTATACCCTTCCTTGCCAGCCACGCTGTGGAGTACTTGGACGCGTGTGATGGAGCATTGTCCTGCATGAAAATCATGTTTTTCTTGAAGGATGCAGACTTCTTCCTGTACCACTGCTTGAAGAAGGTGTCTTCCAGAAACTGGCAGTAGGACTGGGAGTTGAGCTTGACTCCATCCTCAACCCGAAAAGGCCCCACAAGCTCATCTTTGATGATACCAGCCCAAACCAGTACTCCACCTCCACCTTGCTGGCGTCTGAGTCGGACTGGAGCTCTCTGCCCTTTACCAATCCAGCCACGGGCCCATCCATCTGGCCCATCAAGACTCACTCTCATTTCATCAGTCCATAAAACCTTAGAAAAATCAGTCTTGAGATATTTCTTGGCCCAGTCTTGACGTTTCAGCTTGTGTGTCTTGTTCAGTGGTGGTCGTCTTTCAGCCTTTCTTACCTTGGCCATGTCTCTGAGTATTGCACACCTTGTGCTTTTGGGCACTCCAGTGATGTTGCAGCTCTGAAATATGGCCAAACTGGTGGCAAGTGGCATCTTGGCAGCTGCACGCTTGACTTTTCTCAGTTCATGGGCAGTTATTTTGCGCCTTGGTTTTTCCACACGCTTCTTGCGACCCTGTTGACTATTTTGAATGAAACGCTTGATTGTTCGATGATCACGCTTCAGAAGCTTTGCAATTTTAAGAGTGCTGCATCCCTCTGCAAGATATCTCACTATTTTTGACTTTTCTGAGCCTGTCAAGTCCTTCTTTTGACCCATTTTGCCAAAGGAAAGGAAGTTGCCTAATAATTATGCACACCTGATATAGGGTGTTGATGTCATTAGACCACACCCCTTCTCATTACAGAGATGCACATCACCTAATATGCTTAATTGGTAGTAGGCTTTCAAGCCTATACAGCTTGGAGTAAGACAACATGCATAAAGAGGATGATGTGGTCAAAATACTCATTTGCCTAATAATTCTGCACTCCCTGTAGAAGGTCCTGTCTCAAAGGTAGCTTCCATGGTGGAGCCGATGACATATTCACCAGGTCTGCATACCAAGTCCTGCGTGGCCACGCAGGAGCTATCAGAATCACCGAGGCCTTCTCCTGTTTGATCCTGGCTATGAGCCTGGGAAGGAGAGGAAACGGTGGAAACACATACGCTAGGTTGAACGACCAAGGCGCCACTAATGCATCCACTAGAGTCGCCTTGGGATCCCTGGATTTGGACCCGTAGCAAGGAATCTTGAAGTTCTGACGGGACGCCATTAGATCCATGTCTGGAATGCCCCATAATTGGGTTAACTGAGCAAAGACCTCGGGGTGGAGTTCCCACTCCCCCGGATGGAAAGTCTGACGACTCAAATAGTCCGCCTCCCAGTTGTCTACTCCTGGGATGTGAATAGCGGATAGATGGCAGGAGTGATTCTCTGCCCATTAGATGATCTTGGTTACTTCCTTCATCGCTAGGGAACTCTTTGTTCCCCCCTGATGATTGATGTACGCAACAGTCGTTATGTTGTCCGACTGAAATCTTATGAACCTGGCTTCCGCTAGCTGAGGCCAAGCCAGGAGCGCATTGAATATTGCTCTTAGTTCCAAAATGTTTATCGGGAGAAGCGACTCTTCCCGAGACCATAGGCCCTGAGCTTTCAGGGAGTCCCAGACCGCGCCCCACCCCAAGAGGCTGGCGTCGGTCGTGACGATGACCCACTCTGGTCTGCGGAAACTCATTCCCTGAGACAGGTGATCCTGGGTCAACCACCAGAGAAGTGAGTCCCTGGTTACCTGGTCTACTTGAATTTGGGGAGACAAGTCTGTATAGTCCCCATTCCACTGATTGAGCATGCACAGCTGTAATGGTCTTAGATGAATTCGAGCAAAAGGAAACACGTCCATTGCTGCGACCATTAGTCCTATTACTTCCATGCACTGAGCTATGGAGGGTTGAGGAATAGAATGAAGAACTCGACAAGCGTTTAAAAGCTTTATCTTTCTGACTTCTGTCAGGAAGATCTTCATTTCCACAGAATCTATTATTGTTCCCAGAAAAGGAACCCTTGTGGACGGTGACAGTGAACTCTTTTCTATGTTCACCTTCCACCCGTGAGATCTGAGAAAAGCCAACACAATGTCTGTGTGGGCCCTTGCTTTTGAAAGAGACGACGAATGGATTAGGATGTCGTCTAGATAAGGTGCTACAGCGATGCCCCTCGGCCTTAGGACCGCTAGAAGGGACCCTAGCACCTTTGTGAAAATTCTGGGAGCGGTGGCTAAACCGAATGGAAGAACCACGAACTGGTAATGTTTGTCCAGAAAGGCGAACCTCAGGAACTGATGATGAGTTTTGTGGATTGGGATATGCAGATACGCATCCTTTAGATCCACGGAAGTCAAATATTGACCCTGCTGGATTGTCGGCAAGATTGTCCGAATGGTTTCCATTTTGAAGGATGGAACTCTGAGGAACTTGTTTAATATCTTTAAATCCAGAATTGGCCTGAAAGTTCCCTCTTTTTTGGGAACCACAAACAGGTTTGAGTAAAAACCTAGACCTTGTTCCCCGGAGGGGACTGGGTTTATCACTCCCATCTTTTATAGGTCTCTTACACAATGTAAGAATGCCTGTTTCTTTATCTGGTCTGAAGATAAGCGAGACAGGTGGAACCTTCCCCTTGGAGGAAGTCCCTTGAACTCTAGCAGGTATCCCTTGGAGACTATTTCTAGTGCCCAGGGATCCGGAACATCTCTTGCCCAAGCCTGAGCGAAGAGAGATAGTCTGCCCCCTACCAGATCCGGTCCCGGATCGGGGGCTACCCCTTCATGCTGTCTTGGTAGCAGCAGCAGGTTTCTTGGTCTGTTTACCCTTGTTCCAGCCTTGCATGGGCTTCCAAGCGGGTTTGGGCTGGGCCGCGTTACCTTCTTGTCTAGCGGCAGTGGAGTTATTAGCCGGTCCGTTCCTGAAATTGCAAAAGGAACGAAAATTAGACTTGTTCTTGGCCTTAAAAGGCCTATCCTGTGGGAGGGCATGGCCCTTACCCCCAGTGATGTCTGAAATAATTTCCTTCAATTCCGGCCCAAAAAGGGTCTTACCCTTGAAAGGAATATTAAGTAACTTAGTCTTGGACGACACATCTGCCGACCAGGATTTTAGCCAAAGCGCCCTCCGTGCTACTATAGCAAAACCTGAGTTTTTCGCCGCCAATTTCGTTATTTGAAAGGCGGCATCCAATATAAAGGAATTAGCTAATTTTAATGCGTGAATTCTGTCCATGACTTCTTCATAGGAAGTCTCTTTCTGGAGCGACCTTTCTAGTTCCTCGAACCAAAAGGACGCCGCTGAAGTGACAGTAATAACACACGTAGCTGGTTGAAGGATGAACCCTTGCTGAACAAAAATCTTTTTAAGCAGTCCTTCCAATTTTTTTTATTTTTTTTTATTTATTATATTTTTATTTTACATAAGGTGTCATACAGTCTTTGTACATCATTTAAGTAGGACATTATATCCAAATCAACTGTTCCGATAATGATACATAACCAACTTAACTACTATTTCTTAACTAACTCAGTGTTCCATAAGTAATAAATATTGCTCATCAATGCTACATTACTCAGAATCATAAAAGACATTTATCTTATCTTATATCTCCTGCTATACTAACTTACCCATTGTCGGTGTACCTCTGCTGGATTACTCTCGGTCCCCGAGCCGGGAAGAGAGGGGGAAACAGGCCAGTCCTCCATCCAGTGATTTCTTTACTTGTGTGAATCTTACTATTGTGCTGCATATTGTGATGGTGGATGTATGCTTTCCCATAGGAATTTGGCATCTAAGAAAAATGGGAGCTTGCCCCTCTTTAAGAACCCATATTCCTCTAAACTTATGAGTTCAGTAGTTCTATCTAACCACATCTTTTTAGTTGGGGAAAGTGGTGTCTTCCAAGCTCTGGCAATTAAGGATCGGGCTCCATTCAGTCCTATTTGAATTATAAGGGATCTCAATTTGCACGTGATGTGAGTAGCGTCATTTAGTAATGCTATTCTAGCTGTTAGTCGGAGCCCTTCTCCCACTAGTGTCTGAAAGTCTGTCTCCACCTCCCTCCACAGTCTTGCTATTATGGGACAATCCCACCACATGTGTAACAAACTTCCCTGTTCGCCACATCCTCTCCAGCACATACGTGAAGAGTCAGGGTATATGGTGCTCAGTCTAGTCGGGGTTAAATACCAGCGGGATAGAAGCTTGTAATTCATTTCAAGTATTTGTGGGGAAGAGGATGATTTTTTCGTTCTTTGAAATATGATGTGCCAGGCTTCCCTATCAATATCTATGTGGAGGTCGAGTTCCCATCTGGCCGTGAAACTTGGCAGTGTATTGTTTTGAGATTCTAGTAGAAGACAGCGAGACCGGGATAGAGAGCCCGGAATCGCTTCCTCCCTGTCACATAGTTTTTCAAAAGGGGTGAGTGGGCGAAGGAACTCCTGCCTATGGGGGGTTGTATGTAGGAAATGTTGAAGCTGTGCAAATTTGAGCCATTGTGCGTACCGTCCGTCTGCTATAGTCTTCAATCTGTGTCTGTCCATTAATTTCCCATTCTCCAAGAATCTGTTTAGTGGGATTGTATACCCCCATTCTCTGCAACCCCTAAATCCACTATCTAAGCCCCCTGTCATTTCTGTGTTAAGAGCTATTGGGAACAATGGGGATCTAACAGAAGATATATGAGGATACAGGGTTTTTATTCTCTCCCATTCTTTAAAGAAATGTTTGTGTAAGTCTAGGAGTCCACATTGTTTTGGTCTGAGATCCGGGGGGACCCAACATAATGCCCTCACGAAAGGGACCTGTAGTATATGGGAGTCAATTGACACCCACGCTTTATGTGATGTTGATCCGTGCCAGTCTAGTACCCTCTGGAGAGTTACCGCGTGATAGTACTCCTCTAGTTTGGGCAGTCCTACTCCGCCTGAGATTGTGGACCTATATAAAGTATGTCTATTAACCCTGGGTCTGATCTTGCCCCAGACATAGTTGTTTATCTGTCCTTGTACCCGTGTTAAGAACCAGGTGGGAAGGTGTATTGGGAGGGCTTGCAGTAAATATAGAATCTTGGGTAATGTTGTCATTTTAATGGAGTGTATCCTACCCCACACGTAAGCGTTTTGGTTGCCCAAGTGTTAAGGTCTCTAGATATTGAGTTAAGTAAGGACTCGTAATTTTTCTTAAAGAGAATGAGGGGATTAGGGGTGAGATGTATACCCAAATATTTGACTGACTCTAACTGTAAACGTAAGGGGCATATTCGTGAGAGTTTACGAAAGGCTGGTGGGCTGAGTGAAATGTTTAGTACCTCTGACTTGGTTTGATTTACTAAAAAATGTGAGTATGTGCCAAATCTTTTAATCTCACTAAGTATTACTGGTATAGTGCTACTAGGAGAAGTTACTGAAAAAAGGACATCGTCCGCATACATTGCGATTTTAAATTCATTAGGTCCTATTGTGATACCTTTTATTTCTCTGTTTTTGCGTATGTGGGCTGCAAATACTTCCATTGTTAATATAAACAGGATAGGCGAAAGAGGGCACCGTCCTTCCAATTTTTTATCCATAGGATCTTTGAAAACGCAGCTGTCCTCTATAGGAATAGTGGTGCGCTTCGCTAGCGTTGAAACAGCTCCCTCAACCTTCGGGACCGTCTGCCATGCGTCCCTTCTAGGGTCTACTATGGGAAACATTTTCTTAAATATAGGAGGTGGGGCAAAGGGTACACCTGGCTTCTCCCACTCCTTTTCCACTATGTTCGCTACCCTTTTGGGTATTGGAAAGGCGTCGTCGTGCACTGGGACCTCTAAAAATTTGTCCAATTTTCACAACTTCTCTGGTACTACCATAGAATCACAGTCATCCAGAGTAGCTAATACCTCCTTTAGCAAAGCGCAGAGATGTTCTAGCTTAAACTTAAATGCTACTATATCAGGTTCTGCCTGTTGAGAAATTTTTCCTGAGTCTGAAATTTCACCCTCAGACAGCCCTTCCCTCACAGCCAATTCTGATTGATGTGAGGGTAAAATAGATAAAGCATCGTCAGCGTCTGATTGTTCATCCCTTTTATCTGTATTTAAAGCTGAACAATCACGCTTTCTCTGAAATGCTGGCAGTTTGGATAAAAGATTTGCTATAGAATTATCCACTACTGCTGTTAATTGTTGCATAGAAATAAGCACTGGCGCGCTAGGTGTCGCCTGCGCGGGCAAAGCTGGTGTAGACACAGAAGGAGAGGATGTAGAACTATCCCCACTACCTTCATTAGATAAATCATCTTGGGCAACATTATGAAATGTAACAGAGCTGTCCTCATTTTGTTTGGACGCTATGGCACAATTATCACAAACACTCGAAGGGGGAACCACATTTGTCTCTACACACACAGAACATAGGTTATCTGATGGCACAGACATGTTAAACAGATTTAGGCAGGCAAACAATGCAATAAAAACGATTTTAAACAAAAACGTTACTGTCTCTTTAAATAATAAAATGACACACTTTATTTCTGAATGTTCAAAAAACTATGAAGGCAATATCCGATTTTTCTGAAATTTGGACCCCAGTGTCTTAATGCTTAGAAAGTATTGCACAGCAAATATGGAGACTCTAGCTCTTAAAACAAGCAAACCGGAGCTAAATGTTGGATTTAACCGTTTTTATACACCACAATCCCAGCTACAGCATGCTGTAGCTTTTTACCTTCCTTAGGGGTCAACCATCCACAGAAATAAGCCTCCTGGAGTCACTTTCTGAGCCACAGGACCCTCTCACATAAAACTGCATGCACTGCCTTAACATCTACTGCGTAGCTGAAGTGCTAAAATGAGGCCTCCTCCCTCAGTACACTAGAGTGAAGGGGCCTTCCTGACTAGATTTAGGTGTCTAAAGCAAGCCAGATCAATAAAAAAATGTCCCCAAGTGTAAATGAGTTTATAAAACATTTCAATTGCCATCATATTGTAATAAAAACCAATCGATTTGGCCCCTAACAGTGTCTACCAGCATAAAAATCAAAAAGGGGAAGCCTGTTATCTTTTTTACTGAGGTGAAAGAAAAATGGCTTACCGTTTTCCCTGAGGGGAAAAATGACTGTCATCTAGCATTAGCCTGTGTTGTTAGAAGGAGACTAGTCATACCTTAAGCAGATGAGTCTGCAAACTGTTACCCCCAACTGAAGTTCTCTGTTTCAACAGTCCTGCGTGGTAACAGTAATGGATTTTAGTTACTTGTGCTAAAATCATAGCCCTCTTAAACAGAAATCTTCATCACTTTTCTGTTGTAGAGTAAATAGTACAAGCCAGCACTATTTTAAAATAACAAACTCTTGATAGAAGAATAAAAAACTACAACTAACACCACAAACTCCTCACCATCCCCGTGGAGATGCTACTTGTTCAGAGCGGCAAGGAGAATGACTGGGGGGCGGAGCCAGAGGGGGAGCTATATGGACAGATCTTGCTGTGTGCTCTCCTTGCCTTTCCCTGTGGGGGAGAATATTTCCCACAAGTAATGGATGACGCCGTGGACCGGACACACCAATGTTGGAGAAAACTGTTTAGTTTAAACTCATAATATGAGTGCAATCCAATGCGCATAAAAAGCTTACTTCTAGCGCAGTTAACGCTCGGACTGGAGCGTGAATTAGCGCTTGACTTGTAATCTGGCCCTATGTAATGATGAGCCTGAGGAACATTACATAAAAAATGATGGAGTAACGTCTATAAGGCAGCTACATGAAGTTGTATAATGTTAGAGTGAGTTTGGGAGAGACAACACACAGTGACAAAGCTGCAGATGTAAAAAGGTGGAACTGTGCAAGAGAACAGGGGGTGGTAACAGAGCTACTTACACAAAAATAAGAATGCTAGTAATGAGACCAGGGATAGAGACTGTGCCCCTTTGGGGCAAAGAGGAAAATTTAAAAAATTGAGAGAAAAAGTGCAACTGGGAAGACTTCACGGGGGATTTCAGGCTGTGATGTTACTGAATTCATTAGAATCCCCTTTGTGGAAGTGAAATGTATTTATTTTACAATTCTATCTTCATCCACCTAGTTTATCCATTTAAAGGGACATTAAACCCATTTTTTTTCTTTCATGATTCAGATAGAGAATACAACTTTAAACAACATTCCAATTAACTTCTATTATCGGATTTGCTTCATTCTTTAGATATTTTTTGTTGAAGAAAAAGCAGTACACATGGGTGAGCCAATCACACAAGGTATCTATGTGCAGCCACCAATCAACATCTACTGAGGCAATCTAGATATGCTTTTCGGAAAAGGATATCAAGAGAATGAAGCAAATTAGAAAGTTGCTTAATATTGCATGCTCTTTCTAAATCATAAAAGAAAACAAATGGGTTTCATCTCCCTATAACATGGTCTAATCATTATGTGATTAATGCGTTTAATTTAACTAGCCCAGCAGCCCTAAATAAACATAAAACTAACTCCATGGCGTGCATTACTGATTGTGTAGCATATGAGGAATCTGAATGAACAGTTTGTACTCTAAAGAGTTGGATACAAAAAGAGGCCAGGGCAATCGTAATGTAAAAATAAAAACATGTTGTACCAAATGCTCCCTCTCATCAATTCGCTTGTACTAAGTTGTGCCATACTGGTACTGCTGAACATACAAAAAATGATGAGATTAATTGGCTAAGACTGGCAACTCTCATGCTTGTTATTAAATTCTTTGTTGTTGCCTTTTCAAGTATTCATAATTCATTACAAACAGCTAAAAGGGCCTAAGCTGTTACAATCAATATGGCACCTGTTTAGATCACGCACATCTGGAGTTCATTAACTAAAATAATTAACTAATTAAACTATCATTAGAAAAAAAACTTGAGTTTGTACTAGTTGATATAGTTTAGTTGGAACTAATGTTATTTAATGCAAATGAAATACTTTCAAAACATTAGTACCATGATCCATCTCAATGAAAATAATTGTATGTAATACTTGGATTTTAGAATGAGACAACCTCTTAGCGACATGTTCTAAGCACATCTTTGTTGGAAAATACTAATCTTGCAACTTGGTAAAATATTTCATCATGTGTCTTACAGAAAATGAAAACACTGTACAGAAATAAAAAAACAACTTGCAAACATGAATCAAATAACATTAAAATTATTAATCATATCATTCACCAATTAGACGTGTTTCTTTCTTAAAGGGGCCAATTCAAATTACCCTACAGAAAAATAATGACAGCTTAGCTTACTTGATTAAAGGGATATAAAAAAATACTTTAGCGTTTATTATTGCACTATTGCTTGGATTTAACTATGGGGTCAATCACAAAATTCTTCAAAAAAAACTTTGTCTACAAAAATAGCCCTATACTTTAACAGTGTTTATCTGTTGATAATCATTAGAAAAGTTTTTTTTTTTTTTTTAAAGGATTTTGATTGACCCCTATGTGTTTAATCCCTGCAATTGAGTCAAACACATATTTAAAGTCAACTCCATAGCAGCAGTGAACTACTGTGACCTATCTGATAACTTCTGGTGGGGCAACGAGAACAAAGTTCATTTCATACCAGAATTAAGAAGCACATTAGGACACTTCGACTTTGGCATTAACCCTTTGGCATCAACGCTACTGAAATTGGCGGCGCTAAATAATAATAACCCTTGTCACAGAAGCAATGGGCAATAATGTACATTTAGAAAGCTTTTGCAGGGAACACCTACATATGCATATATCTGTGTATTGCACAGCACCTATATATTTGCTATATTTGTCTTTAATGTATAAGGTGCCAGTTATCCTGGTTTTTGTGATTCCTTCATGTTTGATATAGTTCTCTTTGCCTCCTAAGCTACTATAGTGTTTTTTTCTTGTTGGGTTATTTTCATTTGTCTTGTGGCTTTGAGCTGTGTCTTCTGGCTTCTTTTAAATGTCATTGGGCTATCTAGTCTGACTAAGTGGTTTGGCAACAGCTAATTTAGTGTCACACACAAAAGCTCATTGTAAAATAAATGTTCTGATGATTTATTGTTAATCGAATACTTTGTACAGACATTTTTATTAGTTTTTATTTTTGCACAGATTTTTATGTCACATTACCATCTTGTATTCATTTGATTTTGTGTCGTGTTACTTAATATTATATTTGATCAGTTAAGTATCTACAAGTGCATTTTCATTTTTTGTTATATTTTGAAACAAAGTTTTTTCTTATGACTTCATCCTTAAAGGGACATTATGCACTCATTTTTTCTTTGCATAAATGTTTTGTAGATCTATTTATATAGCCCATAAAGTTGGGTTTTTTTTATTAAAAAAAATGTATATTTTTGCTTATTTTTAAATAACATTGCTCTGATTTTTAGACTCCTAACCAAGCCCCAAAGTTATATGAGAATACCGTCAGCTACCTTCTCCAGCTTGCTCCTGTTTGTGTAAAGGGTCTTTTCATATGCAAAAGAAGGCGGAGGGGGGAAAGTGTCTTATTTGCCACTTGCAGTGGGCTTTCCATCTACGTTTTCAACAGAGCTAAACTGTGAGCTTCTAAGTAAGTTTTGAAACAGTTTTATACTGGATTTTTATATCAGTATCTGTGCATCTTATTCTTTATAGTAGTGTCTATTACATGCAGTTATATGAAAATGAGTGTATACTGTCCGTTTAACCTCTTTGATTATTATTTTTTCTCCCTAGAGAAACTAGTTTTGAAAACTAAACAGTGATTTTTAAAGGAAGCCAGATCTGAAAGACTAATTTATAGATTCAGATTGATAAGGCTAAAGAAACTCAATGACTTAGGTGGTGTAGATAGATAGATCAAGAAAACAAACACATCATATTAGCGCAAGAAGGTAGTGACAATAAAAACTAAAAGTTCTCCATAGGTGCAGTACAAGAGTTCATCTGCTGCTAGATAGACATACAGATAGAAATAACAGATAGATAGACAGACAGACAGATAGATAGTAGATAGATAGACAGATAGAGACAGATAATTTTATACACTGTTTAGAAGTCACAAATACATATGTATACACGATCATAGCCAAAGGGGCATAACAAGCAATAACAAAATGCTCTAATGTGCTAGAGAATTATATTATTCTAATATTTCTTACACAACAACTATGTGTAAGCACAAAGGTAAAATCATGTCTGTAGAGGCAATGCACTTCCACTCTAGATCATATTTTGCACCTGATGGCTCACCGGCCATGCTCAGATCTGCAACAGAAATGCTTTGCAAACGTATGGTCTGATGCTTGTCAAATATTCCACTGCCATTTTTGTAATTTATGTCAAGTTGTTTTTTTTGCTACTGAAACAGCAAAAGTAAAAGCATCACAGAAAGGGAAATGGAAATAAAACTTCCATGATTTACATAGAGCATGCACTTTTAATATATGTTTCAGTTTACTTTTTTATGAAATGAACTTCATTCTCTTGTTATCCTTTCTTCAAAAGCTAGCTGGTGATTGGTGGATATGCACATATGCCTTTTGTCATTGACTCACAAGATGTGTTACGCTAGGTCCCAGAAGTTCATTGCTGCTTGGGAGCTGACTTTAACTATGTGGTTCACCCCCTTAAAGGGGTGAAACACTTCCATGCAAGCAACAGAGCAATAATAAAATGATCTACAGCAATACAGTATTTTCTTTTTGCACTTTTATGTTCATTCAAGGTGGGAATCTGAGAGACTATTTTAAAGAGACAAGAAAACCAATTTTTTCTTTCACAATTCTAAACGAGCATGCAATTTTAAACAACTTTCAAATTTACTTCTATTATCTAATTTGCTTCATTCTCTTGATATCCTTTGTTGAAAAGCAAATGTAAATATGCTAAGTAGCGCCTGATTGGTGGCTGCACCATAGATGCCTTGTGTTATTGACTCACCCATGTGAATTGCTATTTTTTCAAAAAAGTATACCTAAAGAATGAAGCAAATCAGATCATAACAAATTGGAATGTTGTTTAAAAACACAATTTATGTAAGAACTTACCTGATAAATTCATTTCTTTCATATTAACAAGAGTCCATGAGCTAGTGACGTATGGGATATACATTCCTACCAGGAGGGGCAAAGTTTCCCAAACCTTAAAATGCCTATAAATACACCCCTCACCACACCCACAAATCAGTTTAACGAATAGCCAAGAAGTGGGGTGATAAGAAAAAAAGTGCGAAGCATATAAAATAAGGAATTGGAATAATTGTGCTTTATACAAAAAAATCATAACCACCACAAAAAAGGGTGGGCCTCATGGACTCTTGTTAATATGAAAGAAATTAATTTATCAGGTAAGTTCTTACATAAATTATGTTTTCTTTCATGTAATTAACAAGAGTCCATGAGCTAGTGACGTATGGGATAATGACTACCCAAGATGTGGATCTTTCCACACAAGAGTCACTAGAGAGGGAGGGATAAAATAAAGACAGCCAATTCCTGCTGAAAATAATCCACACCCAAAATAAAGTTTAACAAAAAACATAAGCAGAAGATTCAAACTGAAACCGCTGCCTGAAGAACTTTTCTACCAAAAACTGCTTCAGAAGAAGAAAATACATCAAAATGGTAGAATTTAGTAAAAGTATGCAAAGAGGACCAAGTTGCTGCTTTGCAGATCTGGACAACCGAAGCTTCATTCCTAAACGCCCAGGAAGTAGATACTGACCTAGTAGAATGAGCTGTAATTCTCTGAGGCGGAATTTTACCCGACTCAACATAGGCAAGATGAATTAAAGATTTCAACCAAGATGCCAAAGAAATGGCAGAAGCTTTCTGGCCTTTCCTAGAACCGGAAAAGATAACAAATAGACTAGAAGTCTTACAGAAAGATTTCGTAGCTTCAACATAATATTTCAAAGCTCTAACAACATCCAAAGAATGCAACGATTTCTCCTTAGAATTCTTAGGATTAGGACATAATGAAGGAACTACAATTTCTCTACTAATGTTGTTGGAATTCACAACTTTAGGTAAAAATTCAAAAGAAGTTCGCAACACCGCCTTATCCTGATGAAGAATCAGAAAAGGAGACTCACAAGAAAGAGCAGATAATTCAGAAACTCTTCTGGCAGAAGAGATGGCCAAAAGGAACAAAACTTTCCAAGAAAGTAATTTAATATCCAATGAATGCATAGGTTCAAATGGAGGAGCTTGAAGAGCCCCCAGAACCAAATTGAAACTCCAAGGAGGAGAAATTGACTTAATGACAGGCTTTATACGAACCAAAGCATGTACAAAACAATGAATATCAGGAAGAATAGCAATCTTTCTGTGAAAAAGAACAGAAAGAGCAGAGATTTGACCTTTCAAGGAACTTGCGGACAAACCCTTATCTAAACCATCCTGAAGAAATTGTAATATTCTCGGTATTCTAAAAGAATGCCAAGAAAAAAGATGAGAAAGACACCAAGAAATATAAGTCTTCCAGACTCTATAATATATCTCTCTGGAAACAGATTTACGAGCCTGTAACATAGTATTAATCACAGAGTCAGAGAAACCTCTTTGACCAAGAATCAAGCGTTCAATCTCCATACCTTTAAATTTAAGGATTTCAGATCCTGATGGAAAAAAGGACCTTGAGACAAAAGGTCTGGTCTTAACGGAAGAGTCCACGGTTGGCAAGAGGCCATCCGGACAAGATCCGCATACCAAAACCTGTGAGGCCATGCCGGAGCTACCAGCAGAACAAACGAGCATTCCTTCAGAATCTTGGAGATTACTCTTGGAAGAAGAACTAGAGGCGGAAAGATATAGGCAGGATGATACTTCCAAGGAAGTGAAAATGCATCCACTGCCTCCGCCTGAGGATCCCGGGATCTGGACAGATACCTGGGAAGTTTCTTGTTTAGATGAGAAGCCATCAGATCTATTTCTGGAAGTTCCCACATTTGAACAATCTGAAGAAATACCTCTGGGTGAAGAGACCATTCGCCCGGATGCAACGTTTGGCGACTGAGATAATCCGCTTTCCAATTGTCCATACCTGGGATATAAACCGCAGAGATTAGACAGGAGCTGGATTCCGCCCAAACCAAAATTCGAGATACTTCTTTCATAGCCAGAGGACTGTGAGTCCCTCCTTGATGATTGATGTATGCCACAGTTGTGACATTGTCTTATCTGAAAACAATGAACAACTCTCTCTTCAGAAGAGGCCAAGACTGAAGAGCTCTGAAAATTGCACGGAGTTCCAAATTGATCGGAAATCTCACCTCCTGAGATTCCCAAACCCCTTGTGCCGTCAGATACCCCCACACAGCTCCCCAACCTGTAAGACTTGTATCTGTTGAGATTATAGTCCAGGTCGGAAGAACAAAGAAGCCCCCTGAACTGAACGATGGTGATCTGTCCACCATGTCAGAGAGTGTCGTAAAATCGGTTTAAAGATATTAATTGAGATATCTTTGAGTAATCCCTGCACCATTGGTTCAGCATACAGAGCTGAAGAGGTCGCATGTGAAAACGAGCAAAGGAGATCGCATCTGATGCGGCAGTCCTAAGACCCAACATTTCCATGCATAAGGCTACCAAAGGGAATGATTGTGACTGAAGGTTTTGACAAGCTAATATCAATGTTAAACTTCTCTTGTCTGACAAGGACAGAGTCATAGACACTGAATTTATCTAGAAACCTAAAAAGGTTACCCTTGTCTGAGGAATCAATGAACTGATTGGTAAATTGATCCTCCAACCATGAACTTGAAGAAACAACACAAGTCGATTCGTATGAGATTCTTCGAAAATGAGAAGACTGAGCAAGTACCAAGATATCGTCCAAATAAGGAAATACCAAAACCCTATTCTCTGATTACAGAAAGAAGGGCACCGAGAACCTTTGAAAAAAATTCTTGGAACTGAGGCTAGGCCAAACAGTAGAGCCACAAAACTGGTAATGCTTGTCTAAAAAGAGAATCTCAGACACTAAAAGTGATCTGGATGAATCGGAATATGCAGATACACATCCTGTAAATCTATTGTAGACATATAATGCCCTTGCTAAACAAAAGGCAGGATAGTCCTACAGTAACCTTCTTGAATGTTGGTATCCTAACATAACGATTCAATAATGATAGATCCAGAACTGGTCTGAAGGAATTGACCTTCTTTGGTACAATGAAGAGATAAAATAAAACCCCAGCCCCTGTTCCAGAACTGGAACTGGCATAAATACTCCAGCCAACTCTAGATCTGAAACACATTTCAGAAATGCTGAGCCTTGCTGTGTCGACTGGGACACGGGAAAGAAAAGAATCTCTTAGCAGGAGGCCTTAACTTGAAGCCAATTCTGTACCTTTCTGAAACAATGTTTCTGAAACCAGAGATTAAGAACGGAATTGATCCAAATTTCTTTGAAGAAAACGTAATCTGCCCCATACCAGCTGAGCTGGAATAAGGGCCGCACCTTCATAGGTACTTAGGAGCTGGCTATAGGTTTCTATAAGGCTTGGATATATTCCAAACTGGAAATAGTTTCCAAACTGATACCGCTCCTGAGGATGAAGGATCAGGCTTTTGTTCCTTGTTGTGAGGAAAGGAACGAAATGATTATTTACCCTGGAAAGAAAGGGAAAGCAAAGTTGACTTAGAAGACATGTCAGCATTCCAAGTTTAATCCATAAAGCTTTTCTAGCTAAAATAGCTAGAGACATATACCTGACATCAACTCTAATGATATCAAAAGATGGTATCACCAAAAAAATTATTAGCATGTTATAGAATAATAATAATGCTATAAAATTATGATCTGTTACTTGTTGCGCTAAAGCTTCTAACCAAAAAGTTGAAGCTGCAGCAACATCCACTAAAAATATAGCAGGTCTAAGAAGATTACCTAAACATAAGTAAGCTTTTCTTAGAAAGGATTCAATTTTCCTATCTAAAGGATCCTTAAATGAAGTACTATCTGCCATAGGAATAGTAGTACATTAGCAGGAGTAGAGACAGCCCCATAACCTTAGGGATTTTTGTCCCAAAAAACTCTAATCTGTCAGATGGCACAGGATATAATTTGCTTAAACGTCTAGAAGGAGTAAATAAATTACCCAAATTATTCCATTCCCTGGAAATTACTTCAGAAATAGCATCAGGGAGATAAAACACTTCTGGAATAACTACAGGAGATTTAAAAACCTTATTTAAACGTTTACATTTAGTATCAAGAGGACCAGAATCCTCTATTTCTAATGCAAATAACACTTCTTTAAGTAAAGAACGAATAAATTCCATCTTGAACAAATACAAAGATTTATCAGCATCAACCTCTGAGACAGAAACCTCTGAACCAGAAGAACCATTATCAGTATCAGAATGATGATGTTCATTTAAAAATTCATCTGAAAAAAAGAGAAGTTTTAAAAGACTTTTATGTATACTAGAAGGAGAAATAACAGACATAGCCTTCTTAATGGATTTAAAAAATAAAATCTCTTATGTTATCAGGAACACTCTGAAAATTAGATGTTGACGGACAGCAACAGGTAATGTAACAGTACTAAAGGAAATTTTATCTGCATTAATAAGTTTGACATGACATGCAATACAAATAACAGCTGGAGAAACAGATACCAAAAGTTTATAACAGACTTAGCTTGGTAGCTCCAGCACTGTGCAGTGATTTTCCTGTAGTATCTTCTGACTCAGTTGCAACGTGGAACATCTTGCAATATGTAAAAGAAAAAAACAACATATAAAGCAAAATTGATCAAATTCCTTAAATGACAGTTTCAGGAATGGGAAAAAAATGCCAGTGAACAAGCTTCTAGCAACCAGAAGCAATAAATAATGAGACTTAAATAATGTGGAGAAAAAATGACGCCCATATTTTTTAGCGCCAAAAAAGACGCCCACATTATTTGGCGCCTAAATGCTTTTGGCGCCAAAAATGACGCCACATCCGGAACGCCGACATCTTTGACGCAAAATAACGTCAAAAAATGACGCAACTTCCGGCGACACGTATGACGCCGGAAACGGAGAATTTTTTGCGCCAAAAAAGTCCGCGCCAAGAATGACGCAATAAAATGAAGCATTTTCAGCCCCCGCGAGCCTAACAGCCCACAGGGAAAAAAGTCAAATTTTTGAGGTAAGAAAAAATATGATAATTCAATGCATAATCCCAAATATGAAACTGACTGTCTGGAAATAAGGAAAGTTGAACATTCTGAGTCAAGGCAAATAAATGTTTGAATACATATATTTAGAACTTTATAAATAAAGTGCCCAACCATAGCTTAGAGTGTCACAGAAAATAAGACTTACTTACCCCAGGACACTCATCTACATGTTTGTAGAAAGCCAAACCAGTACTGAAACGAGAATCAGTAGAGGAAATGGTAAATATAAGAGTATATCGTCGATCTGAAAAGGGAGGTAAGAGATGAATCTCTACGACCGATAACAGAGAACCTTATGAAATAGACCCCGTAGAAGGAGATCACTGCATTCAATAGGCAATACTCTCTTCACATCCCTCTGACATTCACTGCACGCTGAGAGGAAAACCGGGCTCCAACTTGCTGCGGAGCGCATATCAACGTAGAATCTAGCACAAACTTACTTCACCACCTCCCTTGGAGGCAAAGTTTGTAAAACTGATTTGTGGGTGTGGTGAGGGGTGTATTTATAGGCATTTTAAGGTTTGGGAAACTTTGCCCCTCCTGGTAGGAATGTATATCCCATACGTCACTAGCTCATGGACTCTTGTTAATTACATGAAAGAAATTGTATTCTCTATCTGAACCATTAAATACATTTTTGGTATTATGTCCCTTTAAATCCATCACATGTTTTTGTGAGATTTAAATTTTGGACATTCATGTTTCACTTTTCCCTATTTTTTTCCTCTTCCACTGTGTCCATTACATTTTGGTAATGTCAAAGAAAAGATAACAAAATGAACCAGACCTGCTGTAAATCGCTTGAAGTTCTTGCAGAAGTAGTACAGTGGATCAGCAGCATTAGAAATGTAAAGGTTTTTAAGGAGATGGATTTCTTACCTGTTGGCCTATTTGCCAGATCATGCATGTGGTGTCCCGAGAACCAGAAATCAGGTGTATTCCACAGTAATCAGTGGATAAACATGTCACAACATCTAGAGAGATTAGAAAAAGAGACATGATTATATTTATAACAAAAAAAACACATTACTTAAAACAACACTGAACCCAAATTTTTTCTTTCATGATTTAGAGATTGCAATTTTAATCAACTTTCTAATTTACTCCTATTATAATTTTTTCTTCTTTCTCCTGGTATCTTTATTTGAAAAAGCAGGAATGTAAGCTTATGCGCTGGACCATTTTTGTCTCAGCACCCTGGATAGAGCTTACTGATTGGTGGGTACAATTAGCCACCAATCAGCAAGCTGTACCCAGGTGCTGAACTAAAGATGGGCTGGCTCGTAAGCTTACATTCCTGCTTTTTCAAATAAAGATACCAGGAGAATGAATAAAAATTGATAACAAGAGTAAATTAGAAAGTTGCTTAAAATTGCATGCTGTATCTGAATCATGAAAGAAAAAAATTGGGTTCAGTATTCCTTTAATCATGTATACTAGTTATATGCTACAAATAGAAAAAATACCTGTCACATACAGTATTTAAAGAATAAACTTAAACATGCCATATAAATGTGATTAGCAAAAAGCATTTTTAATACATATATGTGTCTATTGTTCTGCAAGAGTAATCGTTTGTGGTGACCTGATAAAGCATATTAGATAGAAACTGTTACAAAGCAGTCACGACTTCTGAATGTTGCACAGGCTTACTCATTTGGAATACAAATAGCTGTAAGAAAAATGAGGTTGTCATCTGATATGCTTCCTGAAAGTGGTAGTGTGAAGAATAAATGAGGCAGGCTCTCAGGTCTTGTAGAGAATAGGAATTGGAATTGTAAAGGATTTTTTTTCAACATTTGGCAGCAAAGAAATAATGTTTAAGAACACAAATCAAATCAAGAAATTTAATTTCAGCAGATATTTTTAATATACTGCTTTTCAGCACCTTAATATGAGTTTTGAGTGAGAAAGGACCAAGATAGAAAGCAAAAAAAACAAAACAAATGTATGCTTACCTGATAAATTTCTTTCTTTCATGGTGGTGAGAGTCCACAATCCTTTACTCTTGGGAAGTACTCTTCTCTACCACTAGGAGGAGGCAAAGATTCCCAAACCCGAGAGCTCTATAAAATCCCTCCCACATACCTTAGTCTAATGTATAGCCAAGCACGTGAGGTAGGAAAGAGGAATAAGAGCCATAAAAGGAGCAAGGGAAAAAGATGTGCTGAAGAAAAAACTAACCGCAAAAAACACAAGGGTGGGGTTTTGTGGACTCTCACCACCATGAAAGAAATGTATTCATCAGGTAAGTATAAATAATGTTTTCTTTCATACCGGTGGTCCACGATCCTTTACTCTTGGAAACTAATACTCAAGCTGTGGAGTCCACAAGTAATAACATAAAGGGAGGGATTTAAAAAACATAAATCATGCTTACCTGATAATTTTATTTTCATCGTTATGAGGAGAGTCCATGGCTTCATTCATTACTTGTGGGAATACAGAACCTGGCCACCAGGAGGAGGCAAAGACACCCCAGCCAAAAGGCCTAAATACCTCCCACACTCCCCTCATTCCCCAGTCATTCTGTCGAGGGAACAAGGAACAGTAGGAGAAATATCAGGGTATAAATGATGTCTGTAGGAAAGCAAAAGAAAACAGAATTTATGTTTACCTGATAAATTTCTTTCTCCAACGGTGTGTCCGGTCCACGGCGTCATCCTTACTTGTGGGATATTCTCTTCCCCAACAGGAAATGGCAAAGAGCCCAGCAAAGCTGGTCACATGATCCCTCCTAGGCTCCGCCTACCCCAGTCATTCGACCGACGTTAAGGAGGAATATTTGCATAGGAGAAACCATATGGTACCGTGGTGACTGTAGTTAAAGAAAATAAATTATCAGACCTGATTAAAAAAACCAGGGCGGGCCGTGGACCGGACACACCGTTGGAGAAAGAAATTTATCAGGTAAACATAAATTCTGTTTTCTCCAACATAGGTGTGTCCGGTCCACGGCGTCATCCTTACTTGTGGGAACCAATACCAAAGCTTTAGGACACGGATGAAGGGAGGGAGCAAATCAGGTCACCTAAATGGAAGGCACCACGGCTTGCAAAACCTTTCTCCCAAAAATAGCCTCAGAAGAAGCAAAAGTATCAAACTTGTAAAATTTGGTAAAAGTGTGCAGTGAAGACCAAGTCGCTGCCCTACATATCTGATCAACAGAAGCCTCGTTCTTGAAGGCCCATGTGGAAGCCACAGCCCTAGTGGAGTGAGCTGTGATTCTTTCGGGAGGCTGCCATCCGGCAGTCTCGTAAGCCAATCTGATGATGCTTTTAATCCAAAAAGAGAGAGAGGTAGAAGTTGCTTTTTGACCTCTCCTTTTACCAGAATAAACAACAAACAAGGAAGATGTTTGTCTAAAATCCTTTGTAGCATCTAAATAGAATTTTAGAGCGCGAACAACATCCAAATTGTGCAACAAACGTTCCTTCTTTGAAACTGGTTTTGGACACAGAGAAGGTACGATAATCTCCTGGTTAATGTTTTTGTTAGAAACAACTTTTGGAAGAAAACCAGGTTTAGTACGTAAAACCACCTTATCTGCATGGAACACCAGATAAGGAGGAGAACACTGCAGAGCAGATAATTCTGAGACTCTTCTAGCAGAAGAAATCGCAACTAAAAACAAAACTTTCCAAGATAATAACTTAATATCAACGGAATGTAAGGGTTCAAACGGTACCCCCTGAAGAACTGAAAGAACTAAATTGAGACTCCAAGGAGGAGTCAAAGGTTTGTAAACAGGCTTGATTCTAACCAGAGCCTGAACAAAGGCTTGAACATCTGGCACAGCTGCCAGCTTCTTGTGAAGTAATACCGACAAGGCAGAAATCTGTCCCTTCAGGGAACTTGCAGATAATCCTTTTTCCAATCCTTCTTGAAGGAAGGATAGAATCCTAGGAATCTTAACCTTGTCCCAAGGGAATCCTTTAGATTCACACCAACAGATATATTTTTTCCAAATTTTGTGGTAAATCTTTCTAGTTACAGGCTTTCTGGCCTGAACAAGAGTATCGATAACAGAATCTGAGAATCCTCGCTTCGATAAAATCAAGCGTTCAATCTCCAAGCAGTCAGCTGGAGTGAAACCAGATTCGGATGTTCGAACGGACCCTGAACAAGAAGGTCTCGTCTCAAAGGTAGCTTCCAAGGTGGAGCCGATGACATATTCACCAGATCTGCATACCAAGTCCTGCGTGGCCACGCAGGAGCTATCAAGATCACCGACGCCCTCTCCTGATTGATCCTGGCTACCAGCCTGGGGATGAGAGGAAATGGCGGGAACACATAAGCTAGTTTGAAGGTCCAAGGTGCTACTAGTGCATCCACTAGAGCCGCCTTGGGATCCCTGGATCTGGCCCCGTAGCAAGGAACTTTGAAGTTCTGACGAGAGGCCATCAGATCCATGTCTGGAATGCCCCACAGGTGAGTGACTTGGGCAAAGATTTCCGGATGGAGTTCCCACTCCCCCGGATGCAATGTCTGACGACTCAGAAAATCCGCTTCCCAATTTTCCACTCCTGGGATGTGGATAGCGGACAGGTGGCAGGAGTGAGACTCCGCCCATAGAATGATTTTGGTCACTTCTTCCATCGCTAGGGAACTCCTTGTTCCCCCCTGATGGTTGATGTACGCAACAGTTGTCATGTTGTCTGATTGAAACCGTATGAACTTGGTCCTCGCTAGCCGAGGCCAGGCCTTGAGAGCATTGAATATCGCTCTCAGTTCCAGAATATTTATCGGTAGAAGAGATTCTTCCCGAGACCAAAGACCCTGAGCTTTCAGGGATCCCCAGACCGCGCCCCAGCCCATCAGACTGGCGTCGGTCGTGACAATGACCCACTCTGGTCTGCGGAACGTCATCCCTTGAGACAGATTGTCCAGGGACAGCCACCAACGGAGTGAGTCTCTGGTCCTCTGATTTACTTGTATCTTCGGAGACAAGTCTGTATAGTCCCCATTCCACTGACTGAGCATGCACAGTTGTAATGGTCTTAGATGAATGCGCGCAAAAGGAACTATGTCCATTGCCGCCACCATCAACCCGATCACTTCCATGCACTGAGCTATGGAAGGAAGAGGAACAGAATGAAGTATCCGACAAGAGTCTAGAAGTTTTGTTTTTCTTGCCTCTGTTAGAAAGATCCTCATTTCTAAGGAGTCTATAATTGTTCCCAAGAAGGGAACCCTTGTTGACGGGGATAGAGAACTCTTTTCCACGTTCACTTTCCAGCCGTGAGATCTGAGAAAGGCCAGGACAATGTCCGTGTGAGCCTTTGCTTGAGGAAGGGACGACGCTTGAATCAGAATGTCGTCCAGGTAAGGTACTACTGCAATGCCCCTTGGTCTTAGCACCGCTAGAAGGGACCCTAGTACCTTTGTGAAAATCCTTGGAGCAGTGGCTAATCCGAAAGGAAGCGCCACGAACTGGTAATGTTTGTCCAGGAATGCGAACCTTAGGAACCGATGATGTTCCTTGTGGATAGGAATATGTAGATACGCATCCTTTAAATCCACCGTGGTCATGAATTGACCCTCCTGGATGGAAGGAAGAATAGTTCGAATGGTTTCCATCTTGAAAGATGGAACCTTGAGAAACTTGTTTAAGATCTTGAGATCTAAGATTGGTCTGAACGTTCCCTCTTTTTTGGGAACTATGAACAGATTGGAGTAGAACCCCATCCCTTGTTCTCTTAGTGGAACGGGATGAATCACTCCCATTTTTAACAGGTCTTCTACACAATGTAAGAACGCCTGTCTTTTTATGTGGTCTGAAGACAACTGAGACCTGTGGAACCTCCCCCTTGGGGGAAGTCCCTTGAATTCCAGAAGATAACCCTGGGAGACTATTTCTAGCGCCCAAGGATCCAGAACATCTCTTGCCCAAGCCTGAGCGAAGAAAGAGAGTCTGCCCCCCACCAGATCCGGTCCCGGATCGGGGGCCAATATTTCATGCTGTCTTGGTAGCAGTGGCAGGTTTCTTGGCCTGCTTTCCCTTGTTCCAGCCTTGCATTGGTCTCCAAGCTGGCTTGGCTTGAGAAGTATTACCCTCTTGCTTAGAGGACGTAGCACTTTGGGCTGGTCCGTTTTTACGAAAGGGACGAAAATTAGGTCTATTTTTCGCCTTGAAAGGCCGATCCTGAGGAAGGGCGTGACCCTTACCCCCAGTGATATCCGAGATAATCTCTTTCAAGTCAGGGCCAAACAGCGTTTTCCCCTTGAAAGGAATGTTTAGTAGCTTGTTCTTGGAAGACGCATCAGCCGACCAAGATTTCAACCAAAGCGCTCTGCGCGCCACAATAGCAAACCCAGAATTCTTAGCCGCTAACCTAGCCAATTGCAAAGTGGCGTCTAGGGTGAAAGAATTAGCCAATTTGAGAGCATTGATTCTGTCCATAATCTCCTCATAAGGAGGAGAATCACTATCGAGCGCCTTTATCAGCTCATCAAACCAGAAGCATGCGGCTGTAGTGACAGGGACAATGCATGAAATTGGTTGTAGAAGGTAACCCTGCTGAACAAACATCTTTTTAAGCAAACCTTCTAATTTTTTATCCATAGGATCTTTGAAAGCGCAACTATCCTCTATGGGTATAGTGGTGCGTTTGTTTAAAGTAGAAACCGCTCCCTCGACCTTGGGGACTGTCTGCCATAAGTCCTTTCTGGGGTCGACCATAGGAAACAATTTTTTAAATATGGGGGGAGGGACGAAAGGAATACCGGGCCTTTCCCATTCTTTATTAACAATGTCCGCCACCCGCTTGGGTATAGGAAAAGCTTCTGGGAGCTCCGGCACCTCTAGGAACTTGTCCATTTTACATAGTTTCTCTGGGATGACCAACTTTTCACAATCATCCAGAGTGGATAATACCTCCTTAAGCAGAATGCGGAGATGTTCCAACTTAAATTTAAATGCAATTACATCAGGTTCAACCTGTTGAGAAATGTTCCCTGAATCAGTAATTTCTCCCTCAGACAAAACCTCCCTGGCCCCCTCAGATTGAGTTAGGGGCCCTTCAGAGATATTAATATCAGCGTCGTCATGCTCTTCAGTAACTAAAACAGAGCAGCCACGCTTACGCTGACAAGGGTTCATTTTGGCTAAAATGTTTTTGACAGAATTATCCATTACAGCCGTTAATTGTTGCATAGTAAGGAGTATTGGCGCGCTAGATGTACTAGGGGCCTCCTGAGTGGGCAAGACTCGTGTAGACGAAGGAGGGAATGATGCAGTACCATGCTTACTCCCCTCACTTGAGGAATCATCTTGGGCATCATTGTCATTATCACATAAATCACATTTATTTAAATGAACAGGAATTCTGGCTTCCCCACATTCAGAACACAGTCTATCTGGTAGTTCAGACATGTTAAACAGGCATAAACTTGATAATAAAGTACAAAAAACGTTTTAAAATAAAACCGTTACTGTCACTTTAAATTTTAAACTGAACACACTTTATTACTGCAATTGCGAAAAAACATGAAGGAATTGTACAAAATTCACCAAATTTTCACCACAGTGTCTTAAAGCCTTAAAAGTATTGCACACCAAATTTGGAAGCTTTAACCCTTAAAATAACGGAACCGGAGCCGTTTTAACACTTTAACCCCTTTACAGTCCCTGGTATCTGCTTTGCTGAGACCCAACCAAACCCAAAGGGGAATACGATACCAAATGACGCCTTCAGAAAGTCTTTTCTAAGTATCAGAGCTCCTCTCACATGCGACTGCATGCCATGCCTCTCAAAAACAAGTGTGCCACACCGGCGCGAAAATGAGGCTCTGCTTATGCTTTGGGAAAGCCCCAGAGAAATAAGGTGTCTAATACAGTGCCTGCCGATATTTATAATATCAATATACCCAGATAAAATGATTCCTCAAAGCTAAATATGTTTTAAAACTGAATCGATTTAGCCCAGAAAAGTCTACAATCTTAATAAGCCCTTGTGAAGCCCTTATTTACCATCGTAATAAACATGGCTTACCGGATCCCATAGGGAAAAATGACAGCTTCCAGCATTACATCGTCTTGTTAGAATGTGTCATACCTCAAGCAGCAAGAGACTGCACACTGTTCCCCCAACTGAAGTTAATTGCTCTCAACAGTCCTGTGTGGAACAGCCATGGATTTTAGTTACGGTGCTAAAATCATTTTCCTCATACAAACAGAAATCTTCATCTCTTTTCTGTTTCTGAGTAAATAGTACATACCAGCACTATTTTAAAATAACAAACTCTTGATTGAATAATAAAAACTACAGTTAAACACTAAAAAACTCTAAGCCATCTCCGTGGAGATGTTGCCTGTACAACGGCAAAGAGAATGACTGGGGTAGGCGGAGCCTAGGAGGGATCATGTGACCAGCTTTGCTGGGCTCTTTGCCATTTCCTGTTGGGGAAGAGAATATCCCACAAGTAAGGATGACGCCGTGGACCGGACACACCTATGTTGGAGAAATTTAGGTACGCCCAACGGAGAGCCGGACGGGAGCCGTGGACTCTCCTCGTAACGGTGGAAATTACATTTTCAGGTAAGCATAATTTATGTTTTCCATCTAATACGAGGAGAGTCCATAGCTTCATTCATTACTTGTGGGAAACAAATACCCAAGCTCTAGAAGAGACTGAATGAAGAAAGGGAGGGTAAAAAGAAAGGCGGTCCCTAATCAGAGGGCACCACAGCCTGTAAAACCTTTCTCCCAAAAACAGCTTCAGCCGAAGCAAAAACGTCAAATTTGTAAAACTTTGTAAAAGTGTGTAAGGAGGACCAGGTAACTGCCTTACAAATCTGCTCCATAGAGGCCTCATTCTTAAAGGCCCAAGAAGAAGCCACAGCTCTAGTTGAGTGACCCGTAATTCTCTGAGGAGGCTTATGTCCTGCTGTCTCGTAGGCTAACGAATCAAGCTCCTCAGCCAAAAGGATAAAGAAGTGGAAGAAGCCTTCTGCGCCTTACGCTTCCCTGAATAGACAACAAACAAAGCTGAGGTTTGTCTGAAATCCTTTGTAGCCTGGAGATAGAATTTCAAGGCTCGAACCACATCCAAGTTTTGAGGTAACCATTCCTCCGAAGGACAAAAGGAAGGAACCACAATATCCTGATTAATTTTACGATCAGACACCAACTTAGGGAGAAATCCCAGTGCAGTGCGAAGAACGGCCTTATCTGTAATGATGCTCACATTGCAAGGCCGCTAATTCAGACAACCTGCAAGCCGAGGCAATGGCTAGTAGAAAAAGAACCTTCCAAGACAGAGTCTTAATGTCAAGAGAATGCATAGGCTCGAATGGAGCCCCCTGCAAAACCTTCAGAACCAGATTCAGACTCCAAGGAGGAGCAGAATGTCTAAACACAGGCCTGATCCTGGACAGAGCCTGTACAAAAGACTTTACATCAGGGAGCTCAGCGAGCTTCTTGTGTAACAACACAGATAGTGCCAAAATCTATCCCCTTAAGGAACTGGCGGCATGTCCCTTCTCCAAACCATCCTGGAGGAAGGAAAGAATTCTGGATACCCTGACCTTATGCCAGGAATATCCACGAGATTCACACCAGAGTAAGTAGGTCCTCCACACCTTATGATAGATGCAACGGGTGACCGGCTTTCCGGCTTGAATGAGAATATCAATTACCCTCTCAGAAAATCCTCTTCTGGCTAAGACTAGACGCAGTCAGCCTTAGAGAATCTAGATTCTGATGCACAAAGGGACCCTGTACCAGCAGATCCCTGTGACAGAGCAACCTCCACAGAGGGGACAATGTCATCCCAACTAGATCCGCAAACCACATCCTCCGCGGCCACGACGGAGCAATCAGAATAGTTGATGCTTGCTCCTGTTTGATGCATGCCACTACACGAGGTAGAAATGGTAAGGGAGGAAATATGTAAACCAGGTTGAAGCCCCAAGGCACTGCTAAGGCATCGATCAGCTCTGCCTCGGGATCCCTGGACTTCGACCCGTATTTGGGTAGCTTAAAGTTGAGTCTGGACGCCGTGAGATCTATCTCCGGAGTCCCCCAACTGTTGTAAATCTCCGCAAACACTTCGGGGTGAAGAGACCATTCCCCCGGATGAAATGACTGCTGAGAAAATCTGCTTCCAAGTTGGCTACACCCGGCTTGTGGATCGCTAATAGCGAGCAGTCGTGGGCCTCTGCCCACTCCAGAATCCGAGAAACTTCCCTCATGGCTAGTGAGCTTCTCGTCCCCCCCTGATGGTTGATGAAAGCCACCGAGGTAATGTTGTCCGACTGGAATCTGATGAACTTGGCTGACCCTAGGAGAGGCCAAGCCCCCAGAGCGTTGAAGATCACCAGAAGTTCCAGGATGTTGATCGGGAGAAGAGACTCCTTCCTATTCCACCTGCCCTGTGCCTTCCTGGCACCCCAAACTGCTCCCCAACCTGAGAGACTCGCGTCTGTAGTCACAATCTCCCAAGATGGTGTGAGGTAGGATGTCCCCTGGGACAGCTGATCTGGATTTAGCCACCAAGAGTTATTCCCTTGACCCGTTGTCCAGGGAGATCAGTTGGGATAAGTCCGAATGATCGCCGTTTCACTGCCTCAGCATGCATAGCTGAAGAGGCCTCAGATGGAATCTGGCGAATGGAATGACATCTATAGTGAATACCATGAGCCCAATCACCTCCATGCACTGGGCCACTGATGGCCTTGAGGAGGATTGAAGGGCAAGACAGTTGGAGACAAGCTTGCAACGTCTCTGATCTGTAAGGAATATTTTCATGGCTATGGAGTCCATTATCGTGCCCAGGAACACCACACTGGTACTGGGGACCAGAGAACTCTTTCCTGAGTTTATCTTCCAACCATGAGATTGCAGCAGAAGAAGGGCTCTAGAATGTTACTCTGCTACCCAGGAGGACGGAGCCTGAACCAGGATGTCATCCAGATAATGAGCTACTGCTATTCCTCTGGATCTCGCCACCGCGCGAAGAGCACCCAGAACCTTCGTGAAGATTCTTGGAGCAGTAGCCAGCCCGAAGGGAAGAGCTACAAACTGGAAGTGCTGATCCAGAAAAGCGAACCTTAAGAACCTGAAGTGATCCTTGTGTATTGGCACATGAAGGTAAGCGTCCTTCAAGTCTATCGTAGTCATAAACTGACCCTCTTGAACTAGGGGCAGTATAGACCTTATCGTCTCCATTTTGAACAATGGAACTGAGAGAAACTTGTTTAAACACTTGAGGTCCAGAATCGGGTGAAACGTGCCCTCCTTCTTTGGGACCACAAAAAGGTTTGAATAGTACCCTAGACCCCTTTCTGCTAGAGGTACCGGTACAATTACTCCTAGAAAGGAGAGATCCCTCACACACTTTAGAAAGGCATCTTGTTTCTCTGGTTTTGTCGATAGATTTGACAAGAGGAATCTGCCCCTGGTTTTGAAACCTATCCTGTACCCCTGGGCAACAACTTCCAGGACCCAAGGATCCTGTACGTCTCTCATCCAAGCCTCTGTGATAATCTGCCCCTACGAGATCCAGAGACGGATCGGGGGCCTCCCCTTCATGTTGATTTTGTCTCAGCAGGCTTCTTGCTCTGCTTGGTTTTATTCCAAGACTGAGAAGGCTTCCAAGATCCCTTGGACTGCTCGGGCTTCACAGCAGGTTGCTGTCGTTGGGACTTGTCCGTATGAAAGAGACGAAAATTAGGACCCTTAGGTTTATTCTTCTTATCCTGCAGTAGAAAGGTACCCTTGCCCCCCGTGACCAAATAGAATCTTTCTCTGAAACGGAAGAGAAAGCAATCTAGATTGTCAGCAGACCACGACTTCAACCACAAGGTCCTCCGGGCCAGAACAGAAAAGCCTGATGTCTTGGCATTCAAGTGAATAATCTGCATATTAGCATCACAAATAAATGAATTAGCAATCCTCAGGGCCCTAATTCTTTCTTATATCTCCTCGAGGGGAGTCTCCACCTCGACCATTTCTGAAAGAGAGTCACACCAATAGGAAGTGGCTCCTGCCACCGCAGGTTGAAAAACGAACCCTGTGTGTTGAAACCTTTTTCTTAACAGGGTCTCTAATTTCTTATCCATGGATTCCTTAAAGACAAACTATCCTTGAGCGGGATAGTAGTGCGCTTAGTGAGCGTGGAGATAGCTCTGTCTACCTTAGGGACGGATCCCTACAACTCTAGTTGAGAGTCTGGAACTGGAAACAACTTTTTAAATGAAGAAGGGGAAAAAGACAATCCGAGCCTCTCCCATTTGTTCTTAATAATATTTGCCATCTTTACAGGAAACGGGAAAGTCTGGGGCACTACCCTGTCCTCATAAACCTTATCGAGCTTAGGAATAGAAGGTTCCACTGGTAATTTTGGTTCTGGAACCTCTAGAGTAGCCAACACTTCTTTTAATAAAAAGCGTAAATTCTACATTCTAAACCTAAAGTCTGGTTCCTCTGCAGCCAGAGGTCCCTGTGACAAAAGGCAAAGAATGACTGGGGAATGAGGGGAGTGGGGGAGGAATTTAGGCCTTTGGCTGGGGTGTCTTCGCCTCCTCCTGGTGGCCAGGTTCTGTATTCCCAGTAATGAATGAAGCCGTGGGTTCTCCTCGTATTAGATGGAAACATCTCTTTTCAATGAGAAAATTATTTTTTAAAAAGCACTACCAAAGGCTGCTTTAGAAAAGGCAAAAACATAAAAATTAAGACCAAGAAGCTGCCTTGCAAATTTAATCAACTGAAGCCTCATTCCTGAAAGTCCAAGAAGTGGCAACTGATCTAATAGAATGAGCAGTAATCTGCTGTGTTGGAGGCTGACCTGCTTCCAAATAAGCTTTGTGAATCAAAAGTATTAATCAAGAGGCTAAATAAAGAGCAGAAGCCTTTTGACTCTTCCTAGGACCAGAAAAAAACAACAAACTAACTGGAAGTTTATCTAAAATCCTTAGTGGTATCTAAGTAATATTTCAATGGCCTAACAACATCCAAATAATGTAAAGATCTCTCAGAAGCATTCTTATGATTAGGACACAAAGAAGGAACAACAATCTCTCTGCTAATGTTTGAATAAAATTAAATGACGTCCGTAAAACAGCCTTATCCTGATGAAAAATCAGATAAGGAGGTTCACAAGAAAGAGCAGATAACTCTTCTAGCAGAAGAAATAGCCAAATGAAATAACATTTTCCAAGAAAGTAGTTTAATGTCCAATTTATGAATATATTCCAAAAAAGGAGCCTACAAAACACTTAACACCAGGTTAAGATTCCATGGAGGAGAAATAGGCTTGATAACAGGTTTAATACAAACCAGAGCGTGAACAAAACTATGAACATCAGGAAGAACAAAACTGAAAGAGCAGATATCTGCCCCTTCAGAGAACTGGCAGATAGGCCCTTATCTAGACCATCCTGCAAAAATTGCAGAATCCTAAGAATTGTGAAAGAATGCCAGGAAAAAAACATGATTTTTACACCATGAAATAAAGGCTTTCCAGACCTTGTGATAGATTTTCCAAGTTACAGGCTTACGAGCCTGAACCAGGGTTTAAATCACAGAATAAGAGAAACCAATATGTCTAAGGACTAAGCGTTCAATTTCCATGCCATCAAATTTAGAGACTTAAGATCTGGATGGAAAAAAAAGCATTAACCCGACATGCGCAACCCCGACACAAAAAAATAATAAGCATGCACAAAACAGCAAGGGAATAGTGAAAAGGAACAGTCCCAGGGCCATATTTATATTAGCAAATATATAAATAACTATAAAAAGTTCCCAAAACATAGATAAATGAGTGTCTAGATGTTAACAAAAAGATACATTACCATTAGATACTCGTCCACTAGCAATCAAGCAGCAGATAGCCAAACCAGTATTGAAACATAACAGCTGAGGTTATGGAATAGGAGTATATTGTAGATCCATAATGGAAGGCAAAAGACAATTTCATGCGACCAATTATAGAGGGTTTATGAAAAAATTCCCAAAAGGTGAAAAAAAGAATCATACACCATACCCCATATACATCCCTCTGACACGCACTGAAAACTCCACTCTCTGAAGAATCAACTGCACAGCTTCACTCTTCAACCACCTATAGCGGAGCAAAGTAAAAACTATTGTATGTGTGAGGGGTTTTTATAGAGCTCTTGGGGTTTGGGAATCTTTGCCTATTCCTAGTCGGAGAGAAGAGTAATTCCCAAGAGTAAAGGATTGTGGACTCTCACCACCTGTATGGAAAAAATGTGTATTAACACTTTAAAGTAATGTGTAACTCCCATTTAAATTTGCATTTACTGGATAATACAGATTATAACCAGTGCACAGACAGAGTTGACAATTTTGCCAGACATATTTGTGACTTCAGTGTTACACTTTTTGCATTTTAAGCATTTAATTAAGAATTTCTGTGTTTCTTTCTGTGTTGGTTTACCACACAAACCATATGTCATTATTTTCAGCAGACCATGCACTTTCAGAAGGTAACTGGGTATTTTTCCTCTTTTAAAATAAAGGTCACTTCATTAGACAGTGAAGATAGGAACATTTGGAATCACTACTTGCAATTAAGATCTAGAGCGCAAGAAATCTTAGGAAATGAGATACCCTACCCAAACACCACACTAGAAACGCTATGCCTCTCTGATCGCCATACTTGGGGAGTGATATCTATTCTATACACTATTTTCAATCGATCCCCAATAGAAAACAAATCTCAACTTATGACAAAATGGGAGCATGACACTGGTAAAGTATGGTCAATTGAGACTTGGACAGAGAATCTTGCTAATGGTTTAACCTTCTCACAAAATGCAACACAAGGAAAATTTAATTAAGGTAGATTTTAGATGGTATTTATATCCAAAGAGATCAGGTGGTGGGGGAGTGCCATTGGCCAGATACTGCTACAGAGGATGTGGTGAGAACAGGACATACCTACACATGTGGTGGGAGTGTAGAAAAGTTAGGGAGACCTGGGAACACACATCTAACTTACTGAGTGCAATATTCACTAATAATAACTTACTGAGCGCAAGAAATCTTAGGAAATGAGATACCCTACCCAAACACCACACTAGAAACGCTATGCCTCTCTGATCGCCATACTTGGGGAGTGATATCTATTCTATACACTATTTTCAATCGATCCCCAATAGAAAACAAATCTCAACTTATGACAAAATGGGAGCATGACACTGGTAAAGTATGGTCAATTGAGACTTGGACAGAGAATCTTGCTAATGGTTTAACCTTCTCACAAAATGCAACACAAGGAAAATTTAATTAAGGTAGATTTTAGATGGTATTTATATCCAAAGAGATCAGGTGGTGGGGGAGTGCCATTGGCCAGATACTGCTACAGAGGATGTGGTGAGAACAGGACATACCTACACATGTGGTGGGAGTGTAGAAAAGTTAGGGAGACCTGGGAACACACATCTAACTTACTGAGTGCAATATTCACTAATAATAACTTACTGAGTGCAATAATTCATATAATAATCAAAAGAGAGTTACATTGACAATGGAACAAGCGTTGTTACATTTCCCGATCCCGGGGCTCACTAAACAAAATAGCTATGATGATTTGTACGATAGTTAGACTAGGTATCGCCCAATTCTGGAAAGGAACACCTCCCAGTTTTGAACTATTACAGCAAAAGATCTCACACCACTACAACATGGCGAGTGCAGCAGCAGAATTCCTGAACAGAGAGAGTTTCCTACTACAATGGGAGCCATACATTATGCACCATGAGGCCTCTTTGAGAAGGGGTTTGTTGGCTAAGTAAGCCATACCCTAGGATTGCAGGGGGGAGAGCCGGGACCCTTGAGTTTACAGATTAGTAGAAATTTAATAGAATACAGTGTTGAGAGAAACGCAGATTATCTATGATATGTTATACACTGATGTGATAGGTATTGCTGAAGAGAACTTGAAGCTAAGTAATTGACTGTGTAACAATGGAATGTTTGATTTTTGTTTAACCCATTTGTGAAAAACGAAATAAAAATTATTTCAACATAAAATAAGGGTCACTTGCCCAATTTGTGTGCTAAGACAGAGTGCTGGGCTCTCTTTCACAGTGTGGGACAACTCAAAAAGTCACATAGTGTTGGCTATGTCTACAACAATTACCTGTTATCTAGAGGGGAATATACATTTTACATTAGGTAGGGGATTGTTTATATGGCAAGATAGGCAATAAAATGTTCTGTTCCCCATTAAGAACTATCCGGGTGCAGGTTTGTAGAGGTTATCACATGCATCTTAAAAACATAATTTTTGCTTACCTGATAAATTTATTTCTCTTGTAGTGTATCCAGTCCACGGATCATCCATTACTTATGCGATATTAACTCCTCCCCAACAGGAAGTGCAAGAGGATTCACCCAGCAGAGCTGCTATATAGCTCCTCCCCTAACTGCCATTACCAGTCATTCGACCGAAAACATGCAGAGAAAGGAAAACCATAGGGTACAGTGGTGACTGTAGTTTAATTGAAAAATTACCTGCCTTAAAGTGACAGGGCGGGCCGTGGACTGGATACACTACAAGAGAAATAAATTTATCAGGTAAGCATAAATTATGTTTTCTCTTGTTAAGTGTATCCAGTCCACGGATCATCCATTACTTATGGGATACCAATACCAAAGCTAAAGTACACGGATGACGGGAGGGACAGGCAGGCTCTTTATACGGAAGGAACCACTGCCTGAAGAACCTTTCTCCCAAAAACAGCCTCCGAAGAAGCAAAAGTGTCAAATTTGTAAAATTTGGAAAAAGTATGAAGAGAAGACCAAGTTGCAGCCTTGCAAATCTGTTCAACAGAAGCCTCATTCTTAAAGGCCCAAGTGGAAGCCACAGCTCTAGTAGAATGTGCTGTAATTCTTTCAGGAGGCTGCTGTCCAGCAGTCTCATAGGCTAACCGTATTATGCTACGAAGCCAAAAGGAGAGAGAGGTAGCCGAAGCTTTTTGACCTCTCCTCTGACCAGAATAAACGACAAACAGGGAAGACGTTTGTCGAAAATCCTTAGTTGCCTGTAGATAAAATTTCAGGGCACGGACTACATCTAGATTGTGTAGCAGACGTTCCTTTTTCGAAGAAGGATTAGGACACAAAGATGGAACCACAATCTCTTGATTGATATTCCTGTTAGTGACCACCTTAGGTAGGAACCCAGGTTTAGTACGCAGAACTACCTTGTCTGAATGAAAAATCAGATAAGGAGAATCACAATGTAAGGCAGATAACTCAGAGACTCTTCGAGCCGAGGAAATCGCCATTAAAAACAGAACTTTCCAAGATAACAACTTGATATCAATGGAATGAAGGGGTTCAAACGGAACCCCCTGTAAAACATTAAGAACTAAGTTCAAACTCCATGGTGGAGCAACAGTTTTAAACACAGGCTTGATCCTAGCTAAAGCCTGACAAAAAGCTTGAACGTCCGGAACTTCTGACAGACGTTTGTGTAAAAGAATGGACAGAGCTGAAATCTGTCCCTTTAAGGAACTAGCGGATAAACCCTTTTCTAAACCTTCTTGTAGAAAAGACAATATCCTCGGAATCCTAACCTTACTCCATGAGTAACTCTTGGATTCGCACCAATATAAGTATTTGCGCCATATCTTATGGTAAATCTTTCTGGTAACAGGCTTCCTAGCCTGTATTAAGGTATCAATATCTGACTCAGAAAAACCACGTTTTGATAAAATCAAGCGTTCAATTTCCAAGCAGTCAGCTTCAGAGGTAGCGACCAAGGTGGACAGGATGACATGTCCACTAGATCTGCATACCAAGTCCTGCGTGGCCATGCAGGCACTATTAGAATCACTGATGCTCTCTCCTGTTTGATTCTGGCAATCAATCGAGGAAGCATCGGGAAGGGTGGAAACACATAAGCCATCCCGAAGGTCCAAGGTGCTGTCAAAGCATCTATCAGAACCGCTCCCGGATCCCTGGATCTGGACCCGTAACGAGGAAGCTTGGCGTTCTGTCGAGACGCCATGAGATCTATCTCTGGTTTGCCCCAACGTCGAAGTATTTGGGCAAAGACCTCCGGATGAAGTTCCCACTCCCCCGAATGAAAAGTCTGACGACTTAAGAAATCCGCCTCCCAGTTCTCCACTCCCGGGATGTGGATTGCTGACAGGTGGCAAGAGTGAGACTCTGCCCAGCGAATTATCTTTGATACTTCCATCATTGCTAGGGAGCTTCTTGTCCTTCCCTGATGGTTGATGTAAGCTACAGTCGTGATGTTGTCCGACTGAAACCTGATGAACCCCCGAGTTGTTAACTGGGGCCAAGCCAGAAGGGCATTGAGAACTGCTCTCAATTCCAGAATGTTTATTGGTAGGAGACTCTCCTCCTGATTCCATTGTCCCTGAGCCTTCAGAGAATTCCAGACAGCGCCCCAACCTAGTAGGCTGGCGTCTGTTGTTACAATTGTCCAGTCCGGCCTGCTGAATGGCATCCCCCTGGACAGATGTGGCCGAGAAAGCCACCATAGAAGAGAATTTCTGGTCTCTTGATCCAGATTCAGAGTAGGGGACAAGTCTGAGTAATCCCCATTCCACTGACTTAGCATGCACAATTGCAGCGGTCTGAGATGTAGACGTGCAAAGGGTACTATGTCCATTGCTGCTACCATTAAGCCGATCACCTCCATGCATTGAGCTACTGACGGGTGTTGAATGGAATGAAGGACACGGCATGCATTTTGAAGCTTTGTTAACCTGTCTTCTGTCAGGTAAATCTTCATTTCTACAGAATCTATAAGAGTCCCCAAGAAGGGAACTCTTTTGAGTGGAAAGAGAGAACTCTTCTTTTCGTTCACCTTCCATTCATGCGACCTTAGAAATGCCAGTACTAACTCTGTATGAGACTTGGCAGTTTGAAAGCTTGAAGCTTGTATCAGAATGTCGTCTAGGTACGGAGCTACCGCAATTCCTCGCGGTCTTAGTACCGCCAGAAGAGCACCCAGAACCTTTGTGAAGATTCTCGGAGCCGTAGCCAATCCGAATGGAAGAGCTACAAACTGGTAATGCCTGTCTAGAAAGGCAAACCTTAGATACCGGTAATGATCTTTGTGAATCGGTATGTGAAGGTAAGCATCCTTTAAATCCACTGTGGTCATGTATTGACCCTTTTGGATCATGGGTAAAATTGTCCGAATAGTTTCCATTTTGAACGATGGAACTCTTAGGAATTTGTTTAGGATCTTTAAATCCAAGATTGGCCTGAAAGTTCCCTCTTTTTTGGGAACCACAAACAGATTTGAGTAAAACCCTTGTCCTTGTTCCGACCGCGGAACCGGATGGATCACTCCCATTAATAAAAGATCTTGTACGCAGCGTAGAAACGCCTCTTTCTTTATTTGGTTTTTTGACAACCTTGACAGATGAAATCTCCCTCTTGGGGGAAAGAATTTGAAGTCTAGAAGGTATCCCTGAGATATGATCTCTAACGCCCAGGGATCCTGGACATCTCTTGCCCAAGCCTGGGCGAAGAGAGAAAGTCTGCCCCCCACTAGATCCGTTCCCGGATCGGGGGCCCTCGATTCATGCTGTCTTAGGGGCAGCAGCAGGTTTCCTGGCCTGCTTGCCCTTGTTCCAGGACTGGTTAGGTCTCCAGTCTTGTCTGTAGCGAGCAACAGCTCCTTCCTGTTTTGGTGCAGAGGAAGTTGATGCTGCTCCTGCTTTGAAATTACGAAAGGAACGAAAATTAGACTGTCTAGCCTTAGGTTTGGCTCTGTCTTGAGGCAGGGCATGGCCTTTACCTCCTGTAATGTCAGCGATAATTTCTTTCAACCCGGGCCCGAATAAGGTCTGCCCTTTGAAAGGTATATTAAGCAATTTAGATTTAGAAGTAACGTCAGCTGACCAGGATTTTAGCCACAGTGCTCTGCGTGCCTGAATGGCGAATCCGGAATTCTTAGCCGTAAGTTTAGTTAAATGTACTACGGCATCTGAAATAAATGAGTTAGCTAACTTAAGGGCTTTAAGCTTGTGTGTAATCTCATCTAATGGAGCTGATTCAAGTGTCTCTTCCAGAGACTCAAACCAAAATGCTGCTGCAGCCGTGACAGGCGCAATGCATGCAAGAGGTTGCAATATAAAACCTTGTTGAACAAACATTTTCTTAAGGTAACCCTCTAACTTTTTATCCATTGGATCTGAAAAGGCACAGCTATCCTCCACCGGGATAGTGGTACGCTTAGCTAAAGTAGAAACTGCTCCCTCCACCTTAGGGACCGTTTGCCATAAGTCCCGTGTGGTGGCGTCTATTGGAAACATCTTTCTAAATATCGGAGGGGGTGAGAACGGCACACCGGGTCTATCCCACTCCTTAGTAACAATTTCAGTAAGTCTCTTAGGTATAGGAAAAACGTCAGTACTCGCCGGTACCGCAAAATATTTATCCAACCTACACATTTTCTCTGGTATTGCAACTGTGTTACAATCATTCAGAGCCGCTAACACCTCCCCTAGTAATACACGGAGGTTTTCCAGCTTAAATTTAAAATTTGAAATATCTGAATCCAGTTTGTTTGGATCAGAACCGTCACCCGCAGAATGAAGCTCTCCGTCCTCATGTTCTGCAAATTGTGACGCAGTGTCTGACATGGCCCTAATATTATCAGCGCACTCTGTTCTCACCCCAGAGTGATCACGCTTACCTCTTAGTTCTGGTAATTTAGCCAAAACTTCAGTCATAACAGTAGCCATATCCTGTAATGTGATTTGTAATGGCCGCCCAGATGTACTCAGCGCTACAATATCACGCACCTCCCGAGCGGGAGATGCAGGTACTGACACGTGAGGCGAGTTAGTTGGCATAACTCTACCCTCGTTGTTTGGTGAAATATGTTCAATTTGTACAGATTGACTTTTATTTAAAGTAGCATCAATACAGTTAGTACATAAATTTCTATTGGGCTCCACTTTGGCTTTAGCACATATAGCACAGATATCTTCCTCTGAATCAGACATGTTTAACACACTAGCAAATAAACTAGCAACTTGGAAATACTTTTCAAGTAATTTACTATAATATGAAAACGTACTGTGCCTATAAGAAGCACAGAAAAAGTTATGACAGTTGAAAATTAATAAACTGAAAAGTTATAGCATCAAATCTTTGTAAAAAACACAATTTTAGCAAAGGATTGCTCCCATTAGCAAAGGATAACTAACCCTGATAGCAGAAAAAAAAATAAAAAAAAAAATACAGAAATAAACATTTTTTTATCACAGTCAACTACAATCTCACAGCTCTGCTGTGAGTGATTACCTCCCTCAAAACAAGTTTTGAAGACCCCTGAGTTCTGTAGAGATGAACCGGATCATGCAGGGAAGACAATAAACTTCTGACTGAATTTTTGATGCGTAGCAAAAGCACCAAAAAAGGCCCCTCACACATAACAGTGAGAGAGATCAGTAAACTGTCATAAATTAAATAAAACGACTGCCAAGTGGAAAAAAATAGTGCCCAAAACATTTTTTCACCCAGTACCTCAGAAAATTAAACGATTTTACATGCCAGCAAAAAACGTTTAACATTAATAAATTGAGTGTTATTAAAAAGCCTGTTGCTAGTCCCTGCAAATTAGGCTAAAGTTTTATGCATACAGTATAATTCCAGTGAAGTGCCATTCCCCAGAATACTGAAGTGTAAAATATACATACATGACAGCCTGATACCAGTTGCTGCTACTGCATTTAAGGCTGAGTTTACATTATATCGGTATGGCAGAATTTTCTCATCAATTCCATTGTCAGAAAATAATAAGCTGCTACATACCTCTTTGCAGATTAATCTGCCCGCTGTCCCCTGATCTGAAGTTTACCTCTCCTCAGATGGCCGAGAAACAGCAATATGATCTTAACTACTCCGGCTAAAATCATAGAAAAACTCAGGTAGATTCTTCTTCAAATTCTACCAGAGAAGGAATAACACACTCCGGTGCTATTATAAAATAACAAACTTTTGATTGAAGGTATGAAACTAAGTATAATCACCACAGTCCTCTCACACATCCTATCTATTCGTTGGGTGCAAGAGAATGACTGGTAATGGCAGTTACGGGAGGAGCTATATAGCAGCTCTGCTGGGTGAATCCTCTTGCACTTCCTGTTGGGGAGGAGTTAATATCCCATAAGTAATGGATGATCCGTGGACTGGATACACTTAACAAGAGAAATGGCATGTGATCCTTCATTCAAGAGAGAAATTTGACCTCAACCCTATTCTAAATGAATAAAAAAAAAAGTCTCAATGGTGTCCAGTGGCACAGGCTTTTCCTTTTTAAAGGAGGAGCCACTTGTTCCACTAGGATGAGGAGATAAATGCAAATGTGGTCTAAAACATTTTTTCTTTACAGTGATCATTAGGCTCCATGGATTTTTTTCTTTTCAGGTGCTGTCCAAGATGTTTAATGTAGTTTATCAGAGAGTGAAGTTTGAGAATGTGTGTGATACCTAAGGAGCATCAGGTGTTTCTTTGTGCAGACGATGCTTCTAGGCTTCAGGAGTGGTGAATAAAATATAGTACTGGAAGCTCTTTATAAGCATGCTGATAAGATCATTGCGATCACTGTAGCCATTGTATCCCTATTCGTGTGCTGTATAAGAATTTGAAACATTTACAATGTAGATACAGCTATTACACTTTCCTGTCAGCTACAATGCACAGACAAGCCGCCTGCAAACGGCAAATTAAACTTCTCACAGTGTTAAGATCTGTTAAAAAGACTAGAGTGCAAGATGGCAGGGGCTTCTTCTGTGAGCTGTTAACAATATCCTTCAATCTCAATGTAAAAGGATACTGTATTGTCAAATTATCTCCCCTGTAATGTGTTCTCAATAATCTATTTAACCTGCTGAAATGTATTAAATAGTTTACAAATAACACCTTTACCTTTATTTTGTCATTTGAACAAGCTTTCCTTTTAAAACCTCCACTCCACTAAAGTTTCATTACAACAGCATTTTTAAGTAGGTGTTACTGAATTAGCTTTAAATAAAATGAACTCTTAACTGTTGCCCCTTTAACATTAAGTTCCCGAGCAATCACACCAGGACTTGAGATAAATAACATAGAATACCATTATTTTCTCAAACCATTGAAATGCTAAAGGTAATCATTTAAAGTACGTCATTATGTATTCTGGAACATAGAAATGCAAATTCATATATTTGTGGCAGCACTAGTATTAAAAGTTGGTTTAATTATAAAAAAAAACTTCTACGTTCCTGAAGATTTCTGTAGTTATGAGACATTTTGACACAAGGCTTATAGAAGGAATGAGAACTTAGCCAACACATCATTTTGTCCAGTCACAAGGAAAACATGAAAAAATAAAGACTGACTAACATATAGTCAATCAGGAATTCAAACACTGAAAGGATGCAGGTACTTACCCATGTGCCTAATGTGGTGACCAATCACTTTGCCTTTGGTGAGAGACGTTACTCTAATGCTGTTGTCCCAGTGTCCACCACTGAACAATATCTTCCCATCATGTGACACCACAAACAGTTTGGAGGTTATCTCAAGACCAGGTGCGAAGGGACCAGTAACACTACGCTGGGTCCTAAACAAAAGTGTTTACAGAAACTATTTTAATCTGGTATATAAAGTCGTTTTAAAAAGAAACATCCATTCACAATTTTGAAACATTTTAATGAACCAAGAACTCGAATAACCTGCATTAGTTGTTTTGCAGCATTAATAACCTTGTTTCACAGTGAAAAGCTGACAAAATATTACTACCTGTAATATAAGATTTTTAGAGACAGAATACTTTATCAAATACTATTTTGCTGTTTTGTCATATATGCCAAATTTTAAATTATATTTACATTGACCATATTGACTATATGCCTATTATTTCAACAAAAAAAAGTTATCTAGAGCATTAAGCAGATGTGCATCTGCAAATACATAATAGATGAGGTGACAAACTCAATATCTTCACAAAACTGTGGTCTGGAAACCCTGCTTATATTCTACAATTCACACCTAAAGATTGCCCAGACGTAGCCAAGGTCTTTGCTTTAATAGGTCATACTCTGAAAAACATAATTTATGCTTACCTGATAAATTTATTTATTTCCGGATATGGTGACCCCACAACGTCATCAATTACTAGTGGGAATATCTCTCCTGTCCAGCAGGAGGCGGCAAAGAGCACCACAGCAAAGCTGTAAAATACCACTCCCCTTCCCATAATCCCCAGTCATTCGACCGAAGGGAAATGGAAAAAGGAAGAATACAAAGGTGTAGAGGTGCCTGAGGTTTAGTAAAAAATAACTGTCTTAAATAAAAGGTTGGGGTCATGGACTCACCATATCCGGAAATAAATAAATTTATCAGGTAAGCATAAATTATGTTTTCTTTCCTAAGAAATGGTGAGTCCACAACGCCATCAATTACTAGTGGGAATTAATACCCAAGCTAGAGGACATAGATGAATAGGGAGGGAGAACAAGAGAAGCAGACCTAAATAGAAGGCACCACCGCTTGAAGAACCTTTCTCCCAAAAGAAGCCTCAGCTGAGACAAAAGTATCAAACTTGTAAAATTTGGAAAAAGTATGCATAGAGGACCAAGTTGCATCCTTGCAAATCTGTTCCACAGAAGCTTGATTTGTGAAACCCCAAGAAGATGAGACAACCCTAGTGGAATGAGCTGTAATTCTCTCAGGAGGCTGCTGTCTAGCAGTCTCATAAGCAAAACGAATCAAACTTCTCAACCAAAAGGAAAGAGATGTAGCAGTAGCCTTCTGACCCATACGCTTTCCCGTGAAACAAACAAAAAGGACAGAAGACTGGCGAAAATCCTTAGTCGCCTGTATATAGAATTTTAAAGCACGCACTACATCCAAGTTGTGCAACAGACGCTCCTTATGAGAAGAAGGATTGGGACAGAGAGAAGGAACAAAAATTTCCTGATTGATATTCCTAACCGAAACCACTTTAGGAAGAAAACCCAACCTAGTTCGTAGGACTACCTTATCCGCATGAAAGATAAGGTAAGGAGAATCATACTGCAAAGCCGAGAGTCCTGAAACGCTTCTCACAGAAGAAATAGCAACAAGAAACAAATCACCAAATAAAGTCCATCAAAGATTGACCCTCAGGACAAAGGCACCCTCTAGAGGCTTCTGTTGATATTTAAGGAGAGATACACTAGGATCAGCTCTTCTTGGAACAAAGTGGAGAAACTGCAAATATGAAAAAACAGAAAAAGGCCCTCCAATGGTGCAGAAGATCTGAAGAATTGTTGGAAATTGTATTAATACATCACCCTACAGAATGATACTCACAAAAGCGGATATACTAATGGTTGCTGCGAAATAAATGCAAGGAGGGAGGGGGAAGGGTACTCCAATAGTGCATGAAATCACTACAAAAAAGAAAAAAATCCCAAAAACCCTCAAAAAAATATACTCACAAAAGTGGTACACTATATTGCAGTGCAAGTCAAACAAGCTGGGTTAATATGAGCCCACCAGCTAGCTCACTCAGGCAAACAGGTACTAGATCCACAGTTGAAATAAAAGTTAAAAAAAACCACTCACAGTTTAGGATAAAAACCAAAATAACCTCTATGCATAGAGAACTATTTATTGGAGCAAAAAAATATATTTAAAACTTGAATATAATCTGCAACGCGTTTCAAAGTGCTCATGGCACTCTTTCCTCAGGCAGTGAGGGAGACTCTTTCTGAGTCCATAAGTCCCAGACTGCTCCCCAGCCTAGCAGGCTGGCATCCGTGGTCACAATCACCCAAGAAAGTCTCCGGAAGCATGTACCCTTAGACAGATGTTCCTGAGAAAACCACCACAGAAAAGAGAGTCTTTTGTTAACACGTCTAGATCTATCCTCTGGGACAGATCCAAATGGTTTCCGTTCCATTGCTTGGTGCATGCATAATTGCAGAGCTCTCAAATGGAATCGAGCAAAGGGAATGCTTTGTGGTGGAATGGTTTGTGAGAAACTTCTAGGACATTTAGTAACCACTCCCGATAAAACAGAGAAAGTCTGCCCCCCACTTGATCCGACTCCAGACCGAGGGCTGACCCATCATGCTGACTTAGACTCTGCTGAGGGTTTCTTAGATTGCTTCCCCTTGCTTCAGGACTGACTGGGTCTCCAAGAGGACTTGGATTGTTCCTGTTTGGGAGCCGAGGAGGAAGGCTTTTGACCTTTGAATTTACGAAATGAACGAAAATGACTTTGACGTCCCTTAAATCTAATCTTCTTGTCTTGTGGCAGAAAAGATAATTTTCCACCCGTAACATCAGATATTATTTCTGCCAGTCCAGGCCCAAACAAAGTCTTACCCTTGTAAGGAAGAGCCAAAAGCTTAGACTTGGAGGAAACATCAGCTAACCAAGACTTAAGCCACAAGGCCCTGGGAGCCAAGACAGAGAAACCAAACAGCTTGGCTCCCAATTTAATAACTTGCATATTAGCATCAGAAATAAAAGAATTGTCTAGCTTAAAGGGACATGAAACCTACATTTTTTCTTTCATGATTTAGAAAGAGCATACAATTATAAACCACTTTCTAATTTACTTCTATTATCTATTTTGCTTCATTCTCTTGATATTCTTTGCTGAAAAGCATATCTAGATATGCTTAGTAGCTGCTGATTGGTGGCTGCACATAGATGCCTCCTGTGATTGGTTCACCGTGTGCATTGCTATTTCTTCATTAAAGTATATCTAAAGAATGAAGCAAATTAGGTAATAGAAGTAAATTGGAATGTTGTTTAAAATTGTATTCTGTACCTTAATCATGAAAGAAAATGTTTGGGTATAGTGTCCCTTTAAGAGCCTTATTCCTATCCTGAATTTCCGCCAACGAAGTCTCCTCTAAAATAGATTCAGATAAAGCATCACACCAATAAGATGCTGCACTTGTCACTGTGGCAATACAAACTGCAGGTTGCCATTGAAGACCCTGATGCGCATACATCTTCTTCAAATATACCTCCAGATTCTTATCCATCGGATCCTTAAAAGAGCAAATATCCTCTATAGGAATTGTAGTTCTCTTAGCCAGTGAAGAAATAGCCCCTTCTACTATAGGCACCATGCGCAAAGAATCCTTAATGGATTCAGCAATAGGAAAAAATCTTCTTAAAAACTGAAGACGGGGAGAACGGAATCCCTGGTTTTTCCCATTCCTGCGCAATGATCTCTGTCACACGATCTGGAACAGGAAACACTTCCGTAGAGGAAAAGACATTATAGAATCTATTAAGCTTACTAAGTTTCTTAGGGTTAGCTACAACAGGAGAGTCAGAATCATCCAAAGTAGCCAAAACCTCCGTTAATAAAACATGAAGGTGTTCAAGCTTAAACCTAAAGCTTACTTCATCCACTTCAGACATAAGATTAAGACTGTCAGAATCAGAGATTTCACCCTCAGAAGGAACTGAGGTAACATCCTCCCTAGAGTTATGAGGAATATCGACCTGTATAGTAGCAGCTGAAACAGGTTCCTTACTATCTAATAAGTGTTTAGTTTTCCTCTTGCATTTTCCTAAAACAAGAAAGGCAGATAAAGCTGCAGATACCGCAGAAGATATCTGTGCAGCAAAATCTGCAGGCAAATATACCCCACCAAGAGGTTGAGAGGAAACGCAGCACACTGCATGTGACACTATAGAGGCTTGGGGCGTTTGAGAAGAAGGCTGCGGCATTGCCAGAACAGCATCATTGTGAGAGACATTAGGCTCATAAGGCAATAATTTATCTTTACATTGAAGCGTTCTAGCCAAACAAGTACAAAATTGCAGAGGAGAAACAATTTGCGCCTCTAAACATATTAAACATTTATTAAAAACAATATCATCATTATCCATGTCCATAGCAAAGAAAAAAAAAAGCCCCAGGAATAAATTTGAAAAAAAGGACAACTGTCACTTTAAGAGAAACATAAAAAACCAAAAAAAAAACCCAACAACTAAAGTTTGATAACCTCTACACCTCAGCAGTACTGAGGTTCCTACCGCAATTCCAGAAGACTTGAAGGGGACACAGAGAATGACACTGAAACAGACTGCAGCAACAACACAAGAGACGCCAATCTGTTACATATAACTGAAACACAAGGATCACTTGACTAGCACATCCGGAATAGTGCAGACAAGAAAAAAAGTGCACAATTTGAAAAAGACATAGCAACAACCGTTACTACACAAACAAACATTTGCCAAAAATTAAACAGTTGTGCAGCACCCGATCCCAACGTGCAAATCCCAAATCACAAAGTGCCTGCATACTGCCTATCGATTCCTATTTAAAGGATTATTGAATCACATAAATAAAAACTGCAGCAAATAAATAACAAATCTTTAAAAGTGCAAAGTCTCCTATACCTAGAAGCTAAAAAAGCACTTACCTGCAGTCTAGCTTACAGAGACCTGTGGAAAAAAGAATGAAGAGAGTAACCAACTTTGGCGTTCTATACTTAGGGCAACAATATGTTAGGAAACAAAGTAAGCACCACCTTACAACTTCCTAACTGCTTAAAAGCCACCACTACTCTGCAGCAGAGATTGACATGGACTACAGCTATATCCAAATCCTTGCTTGCAGGGAAAACTATCCTTATAAAGGATTTCATTTCTTCAGACACCAAACTTCCCCTCCTCCATTGACAAAGGCAAAGAGAATGACTGGGGATTATGGGAAGGGGAGTGGTATTTAACAGCTTTGCTGTGGTGCTCTTTGCCGCCTCCTGCTGGACAGGAGAGATATTCCCACTAGTAATTGATGACGTCGTGAGTTTAAAAACATACATTATGCTTACCTGATAATTTAATTTCCATCTGTATGGGAAGAGTCCACAGCTGCATTCTTTACTTGTCCACAGCTGCATATACCCAAGCTCTAGAGTACATGGAATGCTAACGGGAGGGAAAAAAAGAGAGGCGGACCCTAATCTGAGGGCACCACAGCCTGCAAAACCTTTCTCCCGAAGACTGCTTCAGCAGAAGCAAAAACATCAAACTTGTAAAATTTTGGAAAAAGTATGTAAGGAGAACCAGGTAGCCGCCTTACAAATCTGATCCATAGAGGCCTCCTTTTTGAAGGCCCAAGAGGAAACCACTGCTCTAGCAGAATGAGCCATAATCCTCAGAGGAGGCTTATGTCTCGCCGTTTCTATGCTAAATGGATGACACTCAGACAAAAAGATAACATAGTCGAAGAGGCCCTCTGACCCCTACGCTTCCCGGAAAAGAGAACAAACAGAGAAAGAGGTTTGTCTAAATTCCTTTGTGGCCCGAAGATAGAACTTCAAGGCACAAACCACATCCAGAAATATGTTCTAAACGTTCCTTCGACGAAGAAGGATTAGGACATAAGAAAGGAACCACAATCTCTTGATTGATGTTGCGAATTGACACAACCTTAGGAAGAAAACCTAACTTGGTCCGTAGAACAGCCATATCGGCATGAAAAGCTAGATAAGGAGGGACGCATTACAAGGCATCAATCACAGATACTCTGCGCGCAGAAGCAATAGCCAATAGAAAAGGAACTTTCCAAGACAATTGAATGTCTACTTCATGCATAGGCTCCAACGGAGCCCGTTGTAAAACCTTAAGGACAAAATTTAAACTCCAAGGAGGTGCCTTAGATCTAAACACAGGTCTGATCCCAGCAGAGCCTTAACAAATGGCTGCACATCTGGAAGCTCTGCAAAACTCTTGTGCAGTAACACAGACAGTGCCGAAAACTGTCCCTTCAAGGGACTTGCAGAAAAGCCCTACTCCAGTTTATCCTGGAGAACAGAATAAGTAGGTCCTTCACACCTTATGATAGATGCGACGAGCAACCAGCTTACGAGCTTGAATGAGAGTAAAAATACCTCTCAGAAAACCCTCTCTTGGCTAGGACTAAGCGTTCAATCTCCATGCAGTCAGTCTCAGAGAATCTAGACATTGATGAACAAAGAGACCTTGGTCAGCAGATCCCTGCGACTAGGTAACTTCCACGGAGGAGATGATGACATCCCCACTAGATCAGCAAACCATATCCTTTGCGGTCAAGACGGAGCAGTCAGTATCACTGACGCCTGCTTGACTCGAGCCACTACAGTATTAACGGTCAGAAAGGATAAAATGGATTGAACCTCCAAGGCACCGCTAATGCATCGGCTAGCTCCGCCTGAGGATCCCTGTACCTCGACCCCTATCTGGGTAGCTTGATATTGAGACGTTATAAGATCTTCTTCTTGCAAATCTCTGCAAACACTCGGGATGGAGAGACCATTCTCCAGATGAAAGGATTGTCTGCTGAGGAAATCCGCTTCCCAGTTGTCCACACCCGGAATGTGGATCACTGACAGCGAACAAATGCGGGTCTCCCCCACACCAGAATCCGAGATACTTCCCTCAAAACTAGGGAGCTTCTCGTTCCCCCCTGATGGTTGATGTAAGCTACCAAGGATATATTGTTTGAATGGAATCTGATTAACTGGGACGAACCCAGCAGAGGCCAAGCCATCAGAGCATTGTATATTGCCCGAAGATCCAAAATGAGATCAGGAGGCAGCTTTACCTCCTGAGACCAGAGGTCCTGTGCCTTCCTGGCACCCCAAAAAGCTCCCCATCCTGACAGACTCGCAACCGTGGTCACTATCACCCAGGATGATCTTGAGACGGACGTCCCTCAGGACAAGTGATCCGGACCACCAAGAAAGCGATTCTCCCGATTTTTTGCCCAGAGAAATCTGTTGAGACAGATCTGAATGATCGCCGTTCCACTAGTTCAGCATGCGCATTTGCAACAGTCTGAGGTGAAGCCTGGCAAAGGAAACGATGTCCAAGCTGGGCACCATGAGACCAATCACCTCCATACACTGAGCCACAGATGGCCTTAAGGAGATCTGGAGGGCAAGACATGTTGAAGCTAGCTTCCAACGTCTCTGGTCTGTTAGAAATTTTCTCATGACTATGGAGACTATTATAGTACCCGAGAATTCTAACCTGGTACTTGATAAAAGAGAACTCTCTCTAGATTATCTGCCATCCATGGGATCGAAGAAGACAGGTGAGATATTCCATATGGTCCACTCTTCAAAAAATGTCTTTAGCTAGACCAAATGGAAGGGCAATAAACGAAGTGCTGGTCCAGGAATGCAAAGCTTAGGAACTGGAAGTAGGGACCACGAAAAGGTTTGAATAGTATCTCAATCCTCTCACTGCAATAGGCACCGGGACAATAACTCCTAGAGGACAGATCCCGTACACACCCCAGAAAGGCTTCCCTCTATTCTGGTCAGGAAGACAGGGGGAATCTGCCCTTGGGTGGCTGAGACTTAAAACCTATCTTGTAACCCTGAGCTATGACCTCCAGGACCCATGGATCCTTCATGTCCCTGAACCAAGCGACTGAAAAGAGCGACATACTGCCCCCTACACGATCCAGAAGAGGACCGGGGACCGCCCATTCATGCCAACGTAGACTTGGCTGGCTTTTTGTTCTGGTTGGATTTGGATTTCAGGACTGAGCCGGCTTCCAAGAGCTCTTGGTTTGCTCTGGCTTAGTGGAGGACTGCTGACATGGGCTTTATCAGAACAAAAAGAACGAAAATCGTCCCTTAGATAAGTTCATATACTCTTGCGGTAGGAGGGCATCCTTGCCCCCTGTAACCATGGAGATAATTGAGTCCAGGCCTAAACCAGACAAAATCATTCCCTTAAAGGGAGGGAAGAAGTCTAGACTTAGAAGTCATTTCCGCAGACCATGACTTCAGCCAGAGCCCGACGGGCCTGAACAGAAAGAGCTGAAGCCATAGCATTCAAGCGAATAAACTGCCTAATAGCAGCACAGATAAAAGAATTAACAACCCTCAAGGCCGTAAATCTTTTCTGAGTAATGTCGAGGGGATCCTCCACCACGATCAAATCCTAAAAGGAGTCACACCAGAAGCTAGTTTCTCCAGTAACAGCTGCCGCCGGTTGAAACAAATATCCCGTATGTTGAAACATCTTAACAGAGTCTCCATCTTTTATCAATGGCTCTTCAAACGAAGAACTATCCTCAAGCGGAATAGTAGTGCGTTTAGCAAGGGTGAAGATAACGCCATCCCATTTAGGGATGGAACCTCACAACTCCATTGAGAGTCTAGGACCGGGGACAATTTGTTAAAGGGAGAAGAGGGGGAAAAGGAATCCAATCCTGTTCCATTCATTCTTAATAATGTTCGCCATCTAACATGAGCAGGGAAGGATAAGGTACCACCCTGTCCTCAAACTCTATCCAATTTAGGAATTAAAAGTTCATCAGGCAATTTGGCCTCTGGAACCTGTGAATTCCCCAAAAACTTCCCTTAGAAGAAAGCGCAAATTCCTAAACTAAAGTCTGGTTCCTCCACAGCCGGAGGTTTAGAGGCAGCAGACTCTGACCCAGAATGTTTATACTCTTAAGTCTCAGAAACAACTTCATCCTCGGATAACCCTCAGTTAAATCCAATAAAATATCTGATGTACTCTGAGAAGGAGTGCAATATGTAACCTTTTGCTTGCGCTTAGCAGGGCGAGGTAAAGCATTAAAGGCTGCAGACACCGCCGTCTGAACTGCACAGTAATGTGTGGTGAAAAAAGGCCCCCTCCAGATGGAGGATCAACAATGCTATGGCAAAACTGCATGTGTAGAGATATAAGAATGTAGGGTACGCACCTCACTGGACGGCAACTCCTCAGAGGTGGACGGCACCGTGGTATCAAACATGTTTGATATCACATTATCAAGGCATATGAAACATAATTGAGATGGTGGAACTAAGGCCTCCTCACCATATAAACAGGAATTACTCATTAGGTATAGAGGGAGTGCCTTCTAAAGTAACTTAATCCTCCATCGCTAGTGCAATAACCGGAGAACTAGAGAAAAAAACATTTTATTTTATTCACACCCTTATACCCCAATGGCTGGGGCACTCACCACCTCCTATGACCCAGACAGTACAGAGATTTATGACTCCTCTCTGATAGACACCCAGTCAGGAAAAAGGTAATGAATCACATGGTGCACAATGCAGGAACGTCCCTGCTATGAGAAAGCGCTCCAAACTTGTAAGCTGCATGGCTCTCAAAGTGAAAGTGAAACCTGTATATTCCATAACAGCCTATGAGCCCATAACATCTCACACATAAAAAGCAGCATAAAATCAAATAAACATTTAAGATTATTCCCCCCTATTCAATAATCCCCCTAAGAAGATATTAACCCTTGATTTTATACAGATAAAAGGAGTCACACTGTGACCCTGTATTCTTGCATTATCATACATGTATAAAATATGAAATGATCTTACCAGAATCTACACTGTGGAACAGGAACACGGCCCTTCAAGTGTGACAGATAGTAGCATCGCTTCTGACATGGACTTGAGGGAAGAAAGCAGGTAGCGAAACTCGTCAACGCTGATTGCCTATGGAGCTGTTAATATGAGTCGGGATGGTTTCTCAGAAAGACTCTCCCTGCATCTCCAGACTCTAACTTTCATCCATGCTCTCACTGAGAGGCTGACAGGACTACTTAAAACTCCAGTTCCATCTCGAAGAGTACTACCCTCCATAAGAGACTACTCCGAAATCTTCTAACACTTCTCTGCCAACCTCCTGTGACGAAAGGCAAAGAATGACTGGGGTTATGAGGAAGTGGGGGAGGTATTTAAGCCTTTTTCTGGGTGTCCTTGCCTCCTCCTGGTGTCCAGGTTCAATATTTCCCACAAGTAAGAAATGCAGCTGTGGACGGGACTAGGATGGAAAATGCAATTCTCTACAACGTGCGATTATGCAGTGGGTTTTGTTTTAATACATTTATTTGATAGATGAACATATAAATATAATATCTCTTCTTAATGAATCCAAGGTCAATTTGTGTTTATCTGTAATTTTTTATTTTCCTGTTTTATATCCAGCAATGTTCTCTTCCCTACTAGTTGGAAACTCTCTTGTGCAGATTAAATATGTAATACTAATATTTTAAATAAATTATATTGTCAAAAAGACCAAAAAAACTAAAGGAAAAATAAATCTACCTATCTACTACATATGGTAAATATTCAAGGAATAATAACAGACCCAGAAAAAACACTGTTTTCATTCTCCAATTCAGTAGAACTGCAAGAATGACTTCCTCTAATGAATGAGCACATGCAATTTTTGCACTATAATGTTCTTTTTATTTAATACAACATCATGACCATGAAACCAAATTCATCAAATGAGATCTAAAAAACAAAATGTATGCTTACCTGCTAAATTATTTTCTTTCACAATGATGATGGTCCACAGTCCTCCATAACATATGTGATATATTTCCTGTCACTAGAAGGTGGTCAAGAACCCATACAAGAGCTTTAAAACTCTCCCACCTCTCATCTCTCCCTAATTTTCTGTATAGCCGAGTAGAGAATAGGAAAGAAAGGTAGGAAAGGCAAAGCAGGGTCTATAGAGGTGTCATTAGAACTGACGCCCATGAAACGGGTGGGGCCTGTGGACCATCATCATTCTGAAAGAAAATAATTTATCAGGTAAGCATACATTTTTGTTTTCTTTCGTAAAATGATGATGGTCCGCTATCCTCCATAACATATGGAATTAATACCCAAGCCGATGGTCTATGTTACGGACAGGGTGGGAAAATACTTTTTCTGACAGTTTCTATTTAGTGGACCTTGCGGCCTGAAGGACTTTCCTGACAAAATCTGCTTGTGAAGAAGCAGAGACATCAAAACAATAAAATTTGGGAAAAGTATATAAGGAGGACCATGTGGCAGCTTTGAAAATCTGATCCAAAAATGCATCATTCTTAAAGGTCCACAATGTTGCCACTGCTCTGGTAGAGTGAGCTGTAATACGTTTAGGAGGCATCTTACTCGCCACCAAGTAAGCCTTGTGAATCACTTGTATAAAGGGACAGTAAAGTAAAAATTAAACGTGTCATACAGACAGGGCAATCAATTTTAAACGACTTTCCAATTTACTTTTATTATCAAATTTGCTTTTTTCTATTGTTATCCTTTGTTGAATCATAAACCTAGGGAAGCTGATAGGAGCTTAGGAGCATAAAGTTTTTTTAGTATTTTATGCCAGCAGTATTTGTAACATTGTATAACATTTCTATAAACATTGTTGTAAACACTGCTGCTAAATGGCTATAGACACGTGCACACTCATGAGCTCACCTAGGATCACTCTTTAACAAGGGATACCAAGAGATAATCAAGCAAAATTTATAATAGTAGTAAATTGAAATGATGTTTAAAATGTTATGCTCTATCCAGTCAATTTAAGTTTTAGTTTGACTTTACTGTCTCTTTAAGCCAAGATGCCAATGCTACCTTAGTAGCTTTCTGTCCCTTACGATTCCCAAAGTAATGTAGAAAAACTTCCAGTTTGTTTGTAAACTCTTTAGTTGCTTGGAGATAGAACTTAAAAGCCCTAACTACGTCTATATTTTATAACAAACTTTCCTTTGAGTTAGCAGGGTCTGAACAAAGAGAAGGAACAACTATTTCTTGATTGATGTTATCAGTCGAAACCACCTTTATAAGAAAATCATATTTAGTATGCCGTACAGCCTTATCCTTGTGAAATATCAAAAATCGAGGCTCACAGGATAATGTGGACAACTCAAAAACTCTTCTGGCAGAAGAGATAGCTAGTAAGAAAAGCACCTTCCAAGACAACAGCTTTATGTCTATGAAATGCATTGGTTCAAAGGAAGGACCCTGGAGAACTGAAAGAACTAGGTTCATATTCCAGGGAGGAGAAATAGGTCTTACAACTGGCCTAATTCTAACGCCTGAACAAAGGTTTAAACATCAGGAAGTTTATCCAACCTCCTATTAATAAGAACAGATAAAGCGAAATTTGTCCCTTCAGAGAAGTATATAAGAAACCCTTTTCAAGGCCATCTTGTAAGAACTGTAGAATTCTCGGGATCCAAAAGGAACACCAAGAAAATCCCTTAGAGGAGCACCACAAATTGCTTCCTGAATTTTGTGGTAAAAGTCACAGGTTTCCTAGCCTGTGTCAAAGTATTAATTACAGAGTCTGAATATCTACTATGTCTCAAAACTAGGTGGCCTCCATGCCGTCAAACGAAGAGATTTGAGATCCTGATGGAAAAGGGGACCTTGTGATAACAGGTCTTGTCTCAGGGAAAGATGCCATAGAGGCGTTGTTGACATCTGTACTAGGTTCGCATATCATGTCCTGCATGGCCAAGCTGAAGCAATTAATATTACTGATGCTGACTCCTATTTGATCTTAGCAATGGTTCTTGGCAGAAGAACAAATGGAGGAAACAGGTATGCTAGATGGAATTCCCATGGAAATACCAAGGTGTCTATTATCATGTGAGCCCTTGGATCTCTTGGTCTTGCACAGTACTGTTGGAAGTTGGTGATTTAAGTGTAAAGCCATCAGCTCTATGTCTGGTAGGCCCCATTTAAATACCAGTTGATTGAACACATCCTGATGGAGAGACCATTCTCCTGCATAGACTGACTGAAGGCTGAGATAGTCTGCTTCCCAGATGTTCACACCTGGTATGTGAATCGCTGATAGGGAGCACTGATTCCTCTCCACCCAGGACAGAATTTTAGAGATTTCCTACGTTGCCAGTAGAATGCGGGTACCTCCTTAAAGATTGATATAGGCTACCACTGTGATATTGTCTGACAGATGCATTTCTCCATGCCTAAAGCGCTTAAAGAATAGCTCAAAATTCCAGAATGTTTATTGGTGACCTTGACTCTAAAGGAGACCAAACTCATTGTGCCCTTCAAAAATTCCAGACTGCCCCCCAGCCTAACATTCGTCTTGACAATAGCCCATGACGGATGGCTAAAAGATGCCCCAAGGATCAAGGAAGGACTTTGTGTCCACCAAGACCGAGATTGTCTGACAGATAAATTCAAAGCGATTTGTTGCTCCAAATGAAGATAATTCTTTGACCACTGACTGAGCATGGATAGTTAAAAGGGACGTAAGTGAAAGTGGAGAAAAGGAACTGCGTCTGAAGCGGGTATCATAAGACCCACTACCTCCATGCACTGAGCTACAGACAGCAATGGGGTACTCTGCAGGGAGAGTTAAAAATAAATATATAAAGAACAGCGCCAGGTATTTAATCTTAAAGCTCCCTCACAGGTAATCTTCCCTATGATTACCGTTTACTTATAGGCAGATAACAGAACAAATTGTAGTTTGGGAGCGCTGAAAGCTGAATAAGATAGTCTAGAGACTGATATACAATTTAACAGGAATAAATTTATTTAAAACATACATAAAAAATATAAGTAAAAACAGACCGTGGGACGTCTCCCTTTGGGGTTATAAAAATAAAAATAAACAATTTATGAACAAGAGCACTCTAATATAAGTGTCACCGAGATCGGAAACCTGGACCACGCTCCTGCGTGTATGGGTTTTATTCCTCTCTCTCGGCTTGAAGAGACTCTGGCCCCTGTATTCTGGATCTTTTTTCCCGGGCAGCTTCTTGAGACAGGTGTTTGTGATACACGCTCCAGCGTGTAAATAGGAACTCGGACTTGAAATACAAACGGCCGTTTGCTTTGAACTTTATTTCCCTCTGCTCCTCTAGATAGGGGATAGAGTTGTTGTCCCGTTCTTTAAAATGTAGATAACGTCTACGTGTTTCGCCAGTCTTGACAAAGCCTGCTGGCGAAACGCGTAGACGTTATCTACATTTTAAAGAACTGGACAACAACTCTATTTATCCCCTATCTAGAGGAGCAGAGGGAAATAAAGTTCAAAGCAAACGGCCGTTTGTATTTCAAGTCCGAGTTCCTATTTACACACTGGAGCGTGCATCGCAAACACCTGTCTCAAGAAGCTGCCCGGGAAAATAAGATCCAGAATACAGGGGCCAGAGTCGCTTCAAGCCGAGAGAGAGGAATAAAACCCATACACGCAGGAGCGTGGTCCAGGTTTCCGATTTCGGTGACACTTGTATCATACAAGTGAGGAGGAAAGGCATAACACACTACCGGTAAGAGAGACCGAGACACCATCAGACACAGATGTGTCAGAAGACCCGGTAAGCCCTTCTAAAAATACTAAATCTACACCGAACTATTGCAAGCAGGGCTATCATTGCAGTATACAATATATCAAGAGACATTGCTATAAAAAGTTAACAACCGAAGCAGCCAAAGATAACACTATAACTTTATATTGGACTGTGAAACAAACATTGTTTCTTTTTGGGTACTAAGTAGCAATATAACTAAAACTAAGTTGACTACTGAAAGAAAAAAAGCCAAAAAATTGTCAAATGTTTAACAATAACGTTCTTGCTGCAAAACTGTAGATAAAATAGTATCCGATTTAAGGTGGAATTATAAGAAAAATTTACTATTTTATTTAGGTGGAATTTTAAGAAAATATATTAGAGTGCTCTTGTTCATAAATTGTTTATTTTTATTTTTATAACCCCAAAGGGAGACGTCCCACGGTCTGTTTTTACTTATATTTTTTATGTATGTTTTAAATAAATGTATTCCTGTTAAATTGTATATCAGTCTCTAGACTATCTTATTCAGCTTTCAGCGCTCCCAAACTACAATTTGTTCTGTACTCTGCAGGGAGAGACATGCTCTCTGGAATTTTAATCTGCTTGGTTTCATCAGGAACAGATGCATACAGACAATCTATTATGACTCCTAAAAATGTTACCCTTTTAGCAGGATATAACAAGCTTTTGGGAACATTGATCTTCCAAACATGGTTTTGGAGAAATAATAGTAGCTTGTATGAGTGATCGCTAATGACAAAAAAGGAGCTTGCACCAGTATGTCGTACAGATACGGTGCAATTAAGATCCCCTGAGCTCTGATCACTGCTAACAGAGCACCTAGCACCTTTGTAAAGATGCGTGAAGATGTAGCCAGACCAAACGGAAGAGCGACAAACTAGTATTATTTGTTCATATAAGCAAACTTCAGGATATGATAGTGACCCCTGTGGATGGGAATGTGCAGGTATGCATCCTTGAGGTGCGAATAGTTTCCATCTTGAAAGTGGGAACCCTGACAAACAAGTTTAATGTCTTTAGGTCTAAGACAGGTTTGTAGGTCCCTTCCATCTTTGGGACAATAAACAGATTGGAGTAAAACCCTTGACCATGTTGAGATACAGGTACTGGGATAATTACCCTCATATCTTCTAAGTCCCAAACACACTGTAGAAAAGGCAGCAGCCTTTGAGTGAAGTTTGGGAACATGAGACAGAAGGAATCACCCTCAAGGAGGTCTGGACCTGAAGCCTATCCGATAACCCTGAGAAATTATGTTTCAAACCCAGGGGTATTGGACTGACCTGCACTATACCTCCTGAAAGAGACTCAGTCTGCCCCCTACCAGAACAGATTCTGGTTCAGGAGCCACAACCTTCATCCTGATTTAATGGTGTTTTTGGACATTTTGGATTGCTTGTTCTTTGACCACACAGAATCAGGCTTCCTGGCTGACTTGGAGGACACAGGTTTTTGAGAAGAGGAGGACATCTGATCTCCTGAGGAGCGAAAGGAACAAAACTGATTTCCTCCTCTTTTCTTTCGATTTTTTTACCCTGAAGAAGAAAAGCTCCCACCAGTGACTGTCTTAATAATGGAGTTCAAATCTGATCCAAATAGAATCTTCTGTTCCTGCTGCAGCCACACAGGTGAGAGAAAAAGCTGGTCTAAGTAAAAGGCATGTTTGAAGAAAGAGTTTCCTTTAGGACAATAATTTGCAGGTCAATTGGGTCTCTAAACAAAGTGCTATCCTCCATAGGGATAGTCATGTTTGGCAAGAAATAGCACCATCAACCTTAGGGATTGTTTACCACACTTCCGCACTCTGTTCTGGAGTAAATGTTCCTAAATCCTGTAGAAGGGGTGAAAGGTACACCTGTTTTTTCCCATCACTTAGGAATATAGTCAGAGACTAAATCAGGGACCTGAAACACCTGTGGAATCTTTGGTGGAGCTTTGAAAACAAAATTTAACTGATTGAAAGGCTTGTTTTCAGCAGGTTTTTGCTCAGAAATTGTAAGTCTTTAAAACCTTCTGCAATACATTGTGGATATGCTCCTCCTTAAATTTTAAAGGCATTGTCAGGTTTTTAAAGGATCAGGTACAGGCTCCTGTACACTTCCCATTCAGAACTAGATATATTTACATCCTCCGAGTCAGAGCTCTGTAAGAGAACAGGAACTTGGTGTTGAGGGGAAGGATTTTCCACATTTAGCTCATAAGACTAAGATAAATCCCCAGATGTATGCTTACTTGGTTTGGTGATTGCCGCCAAACAATCAAGAGTAAATTAAGTAGAGTCCCCCAGGGTGATAAGTTTCCTTTGAGAAGTGGAAGGCTGTGTTTGGTTTTCATCTCAAAGATTTGGTTGACCTGGCATACTGGAACAGATTTGCAAAATAAACAAATATATGTAACTAGAGGGATATCGAAAAACTGATTCCTCTAAAGAAATATCAGTGATGACAGAAATATTTTGTTCCATATTTGTGCTTATGTAACAGTATACAATGACATCCTATACAATAAGCAGTACAGAGAAAATCTGGCAGACAGCCCTCTGCACTAAAATAACACTCCCTCAGACACTTGTACAATATCCCAATGTAGTAAGTTTAACAAGTCCCAAGAAATAAGTAAAGCCCTTAAGTACCCTGTAGCAGCTCATGTATGGGTATTTACCCCCTTCCTGGGAGTTCAGGCCCCAACAGTTGCAGGTGAAATATAGTCATGACACAGAGGCTATAGATAGCTAAGAGAATAGCCCAGGAACACAAAGGAGCTGGTGAATTAGAGAGTCTTTTCTGTATTCTTTGTAAATTATACTACCCAGGGACTCTGGGTCTCACATAGGTCTGAGCTCCCAATTTGTAATCCATTAACAAGAAGCTGGAACAACCTCTAGTCTCAAACATCTCCTACGAGGCCAAGAACAAAACTAGAGATGGGAAGCGGTAGGGTTTTTAAACTCTTGTATGGGTTCTTGACCTCCTCCTAGTGGCGGGAAATATATCCCATATGTTATGGAGGACTGTGGACTATCATCATTTTACAAAATAACATGTAAAAATACCAATACTGAGGAGGACACAAAGCATGAAGACTAGTTTAATCTAGAGGAGGAGAATGGAGCCTTAGAAGAAGCCCATCACTACATATAGATGTGGTAGGCAAATAGTTATATCTGGCAAATAACATAATTTATGCTTACCTGATAAATTTATTTCTCTTGTAGAGTATCCAGTCCACGGATCATCCATTACTTATGGGATATTAACTCCTCCCCAACAGGAAGTGCAAGAGGATTCACCCAGCAGAGCTGCTATATAGCTCCTCCCCTAACTGCCATTACCAGTCATTCGACCGAAAACATGCAGAGAAAGGAAAACCATAGGGTGCAGTGGTGACTGTAGTTTAATGGAAAAATTACCTGCCTTAAAGTGACAGGGCGGGCCGTGGACTGGATACACTACAAGAGAAATAAATTTATCAGGTAAGCATAAATTATGTTTTCTCTTGTTAAGTGTATCCAGTCCACGGATCATCCATTACTTATGGGATACCAATACCAAAGCTAAAGTACACGGATGACGGGAGGGACAGGCAGGCTCTTTATACGGAAGGAACCACTGCCTGAAGAACCTTTCTCCCAAAAACAGCCTCCAAAGAAGCAAAAGTGTCAAATTTGTAAAATTTGGAAAAAGTATGAAGAGAAGACCAAGTTGCAGCCTTGCAAATCTGTTCAACAGAAGCCTCATTCTTAAAGGCCCAAGTGGAAGCCACAGCTCTAGTAGAATGTGCTGTAATTCTTTCAGGAGGCTGCTGTCCAGCAGTCTCATAGGCTAACCGTATTATGCTACGAAGCCAAAAGGAGAGAGAGGTAGTCGAAGCTTTTTGACCTCTCCTCTGACCAGAATAAACGACAAACAGGGAAGACGTTTGTCGAAAATCCTTAGTTGCCTGTAGATAAAATTTCAGGGCACGGACTACATCTAGATTGTGTAGCAGACGTTCCTTTTTCGAAGAAGGATTAGGACACAAAGATGGAACCACAATCTCTTGATTGATATTCCTGTTAGTGACCACCTTAGGTAGGAACCCAGGTTTAGTACGCAGAACTACCTTGTCTGAATGAAAAATCAGATAAGGAGAATCACAATGTAAGGCAGATAACTCAGAGACTCTTCGAGCCGAGGAAATCGCCATTAAAAACAGAACTTTCCAAGATAACAACTTGATATCAATGGAATGAAGGGGTTCAAACGGAACCACCTGTAAAACATTAAGAACTAAGTTCAAACTCCATGGTGGAGCAACAGTTTTAAACACAGGCTTGATCCTAGCTAAAGCCTGACAAAAAGCTTGAACGTCCGGAACTTCTGACAGACGTTTGTGTAAAAGAATGGACAGAGCTGAAATCTGTCCCTTTAAGGAACTAGCGGATAAACCCTTTTCTAAACCTTCTTGTAGAAAAGACAATATCCTCGGAATCCTAACCTTACTCCATGAGTAACTCTTGGATTCGCACCAATATAAGTGTTTGCGCCATATCTTATGGTAAATCTTTCTGGTAACAGGCTTCCAAGCCTGTATTAAGGTATCAATAACTGACTCAGAAAAACCACGTTTTGATAAAATCAAGCGTTCAATTTCCAAGCAGTCAGCTTCAGAGAAATTAGATTTTGATGTTTGAAGGGACCCTGGATCAGAAGGTCCTGTTTCAGAGGTAGCGACCAAGGTGGACAGGATGACATGTCCACTAGATCTGCATACCAAGTCCTGCGTGGCCATGCAGGCGCTATTAGAATCACTGATGCTCTCTCCTGTTTGATTCTGGCAATCAATCGAGGAAGCATCGGGAAGGGTGGAAACACATAAGCCATCCCGAAGGTCCAAGGTGCTGTCAAAGCATCTATCAGAACCGCTCCCGGATCCCTGGATCTGGACCCGTAACGAGGAAGCTTGGCGTTCTGTCGAGACGCCATGAGATCTATCTCTGGTTTGCCCCAACGTCGAAGTATTTGGGCAAAGACCTCCGGATGAAGTTCCCACTCCCCCGGATGAAAAGTCCGACGACTTAAGAAATCCGCCTCCCAGTTCTCCACTCCCGGGATGTGGATTGCTGACAGGTGGCAAGAGTGAGACTCTGCCCAGCGAATTATCTTTGATACTTCCATCATTGCTAGGGAGCTTCTTGTCCCTCCCTGATGGTTGATGTAAGCTACAGTCGTGATGTTGTCCGACTGAAACCTGATGAACCCCCGAGTTGTTAACTGGGGCCAAGCCAGAAGGGCATTGAGAACTGCTCTCAATTCCAGAATGTTTATTGGTAGGAGACTCTCCTCCTTATTCCATTGTTCCTGAGCCTTCAGAGAATTCCAGACAGCGCCCCAACCTAGTAGGCTGGCGTCTGTTGTTACAATTGTCCAGTCCGGCCTGCTGAATGGCATCCCCCTGGACAGATGTGGCCGAGAAAGCCACCATAGAAGAGAATTTCTGGTCTCTTGATCCAGATTCAGAGTAGGGGACAAGTCTGAGTAATCCCCATTCCACTGACTTAGCATGCACAATTGCAGCGGTCTGAGATGTAGGCGTGCAAAGGGTACTATGTCCATTGCTGCTACCATTAAGCCGATCACCTCCATGCATTGAGCTACTGACGGGTGTTGAATGGAATGAAGGACACGGCATGCATTTTGAAGCTTTGTTAACCTGTCTTCTGTCAGGTAAATCTTCATTTCTACAGAATCTATAAGAGTCCCCAAGAAGGGAACTCTTGTGAGTGGAAAGAGAGAACTCTTCTTTTCGTTCACCTTCCATCCATGCGACCTTAGAAATGCCAGTACTAACTCTGTATGAGACTTGGCAGTTTGAAAGCTTGAAGCTTGTATCAGAATGTCGTCTAGGTACGGAGCTACCGCAATTCCTCGCGGTCTTAGTACCGCCAGAAGAGCACCCAGAACCTTTGTGAAGATTCTCGGAGCCGTAGCCAATCCGAATGGAAGAGCTACAAACTGGTAATGCCTGTCTAGAAAGGCAAACCTTAGATACCGGTAAAGATCTTTGTGAATCGGTATGTGAAGGTAAGCATCCTTTAAATCCACTGTGGTCATGTACTGACCCTTTTGGATCATGGGTAAAATTGTCCGAATAGTTTCCATTTTGAACGATGGAACTCTTAGGAATTTGTTTAGGATCTTTAAATCCAAGATTGGCCTGAAAGTTCCCTCTTTTTTGGGAACCACAAACAGATTTGAGTAAAACCCTTGTCCTTGTTCCGACCGCGGAACCGGATGGATCACTCCCATTAATAAAAGATCTTGTACGCAGCGTAGAAACGCCTCTTTCTTTATTTGGTTTGTTGACAACCTTGACAGATGAAATCTCCCTCTTGGGGGAGAGAATTTGAAGTCTAGAAGGTATCCCTGAGATATGATCTCTAACGCCCAGGGATCCTGGACATCTCTTGCCCAAGCCTGGGCGAAGAGAGAAAGTCTGCCCCCCACTAGATCCGTTCCCGGATCGGGGGCCCTCGATTCATGCTGTCTTAGGGGCAGCAGCAGGTTTCCTGGCCTGCTTGCCCTTGTTCCAGGACTGGTTAGGTCTCCAGCCTTGTCTGTAGCGAGCAACAGCTCCTTCCTGTTTTGGTGCAGAGGAAGTTGATGCTGCTCCTGCTTTGAAATTACGAAAGGAACGAAAATTAGACTGTCTAGCCTTAGGTTTGGCTCTGTCTTGAGGCAGGGCATGGCCTTTACCTCCTGTAATGTCAGCGATAATTTCTTTCAACCCGGGCCCGAATAAGGTCTGCCCTTTGAAAGGTATATTAAGCAATTTAGATTTAGAAGTAACGTCAGCTGACCAGGATTTTAGCCACAGTGCTCTGCGTGCCTGAATGGCGAATCCGGAATTCTTAGCCGTAAGTTTAGTTAAATGTACTACGGCATCTGAAATAAATGAGTTAGCTAACTTAAGGGCTTTAAGCTTGTGTGTAATCTCATCTAATGGAGCTGATTCAAGTGTCTCTTCCAGAGACTCAAACCAAAATGCTGCTGCAGCCGTGACAGGCGCAATGCATGCAAGAGGTTGCAATATAAAACCTTGTTGAACAAACATTTTCTTAAGGTAACCCTCTAACTTTTTATCCATTGGATCTGAAAAGGCACAGCTATCCTCCACCGGGATAGTGGTACGCTTAGCTAAAGTAGAAACTGCTCCCTCCACCTTAGGGACCGTTTGCCATAAGTCCCGTGTGGTGGCGTCTATTGGAAACATCTTTCTAAATATCGGAGGGGGTGAGAACGGCACACCGGGTCTATCCCACTCCTTAGTAACAATTTCAGTAAGTCTCTTAGGTATAGGAAAAACGTCAGTACTCGCCGGTACCGCAAAATATTTATCCAACCTACACATTTTCTCTGGTATTGCAACTGTGTTACAATCATTCAGAGCCGCTAACACCTCCCCTAGTAATACACGGAGGTTTTCCAGCTTAAATTTAAAATTTGAAATATCTGAATCCAGTTTGTTTGGATCAGAACCGTCACCCGCAGAATGAAGTTCTCCGTCCTCATGTTCTGCAAATTGTGACGCAGTGTCTGACATGGCCCTAATATTATCAGCGCACTCTGTTCTCACCCCAGAGTGATCACGCTTACCTCTTAGTTCTGGTAATTTAGCCAAAACTTCAGTCATAACAGTAGCCATATCCTGTAATGTGATTTGTAATGGCCGCCCAGATGTACTTGGCGCTACAATATCACGCACCTCCCGAGCGGGAGATGCAGGTACTGACACGTGAGGCGAGTTAGTCGGCATAACTCTCCCCTCGTTGTTTGGTGAAATATGTTCAATTTGTACAGATTGACTTTTATTTAAAGTAGCATCAATACAGTTAGTACATAAATTTCTATTGGGCTCCACTTTGGCTTTAGCACATATAGCACAGATATCTTCCTCTGAATCAGACATGTTTAACACACTAGCAAATAAACTAGCAACTTGGAAATACTTTTCAAGTAATTTACTATAATATGAAAACGTACTGTGCCTATAAGAAGCACAGAAAAAGTTATGACAGTTGAAAATTAATAAACTGAAAAGTTATAGCATCAAATCTTTGTAAAAAACACAATTTTAGCAAAGGATTGCTCCCATTAGCAAAGGATAACTAACCCTGATAGCTAACAGTGAGAGAGATCAGTAAACTGTCATAAATTAAATAAAACGACTGCCAAGTGGAAAAAAATAGTGCCCAAAACATTTTTTCACCCAGTACCTCAGAAAATTAAACGATTTTACATGCCAGCAAAAAACGTTTAACATTAATAAATTGAGTGTTATTAAAAAGCATGTTGCTAGTCCCTGCAAATTAGGCTAAAGTCTTATGCATACAGTATAATTCCAGTGAAGTGCCATTCCCCAGAATACTGAAGTGTAAAATATACATACATGACAGTCTGATACCAGTTGCTGCTACTGCATTTAAGGCTGAGTTTACATTATATCGGTATGGCAGAATTTTCTCATCAATTCCATTGTCAGAAAATAATAAGCTGCTACATACCTCTTTGCAGATTAATCTGCCCGCTGTCCCCTGATCTGAAGTTTACCTCTCCTCAGATGGCCGAGAAACAGCAATATGATCTTAACTACTCCGGCTAAAATCATAGAAAAACTCAGGTAGATTCTTCTTCAAATTCTACCAGAGAAGGAATAACACACTCCGGTGCTATTATAAAATAACAAACTTTTGATTGAAGGTATGAAACTAAGTATAATCACCACAGTCCTCTCACACATCCTATCTATTCGTTGGGTGCAAGAGAATGACTGGTAATGGCAGTTAGGGGAGGAGCTATATAGCAGCTCTGCTGGGTGAATCCTCTTGCACTTCCTGTTGGGGAGGAGTTAATATCCCATAAGTAATGGATGATCCGTGGACTGGATACACTTAACAAGAGAAAGTTAATTTTAGTATTTTGTTTCAGCTTTAAAAATCATTTACCTAGGCAAAAGCCTTTGGCCCAATCAGGCAAATAGTTCTCAGAAATTTAAATTACCCTAGATTTCAGCCCGTTAGCCAATAGGTGCCTAGACACCCTAGGAAAATTGCCTCTTTTCAGTAATAGGTACACAGGCACCCTGAGAAAATGGCCCCTGTTCGCTAATAGGCTCCCAGGCATTCCAAGAAAGTGGCCCCTGCTCACCAAGATGCACCCAAGCACACTGGGAAAGTGGTCCCAGCTTGCAAATAGGCTCCCAAGGACCCCAAGAAAGGGGCCCCTGCTTGCCGATAGGGAACTAGGCACCCCAGGAAAGTGGCCCTTGCTAGCCAATAGGCGAATAGGCACCCTGAGAAAGTGGCCCTGTCTCGCCCAATAGGCACAAAGGCAGCTGTGAAAAGTGGCCCTGCTTGCCAATAGGAACCCAGGCATAACAGGAAAGTGGCCTTGCTAGTCAATAGTAGCACAGGCACCCCAGGAAAATGGCCTCTGATTGCCAAAACACACCCAAAAACCATGGGTAAAGTAGCCCATGCCCATATGCACAAAGGCACCCTGGGAAAGTGACCCGTTTGCCTATAGCTGCCTAGAAATACTGAAGGAGAGTGGCCCCTTTTTACTAATTGGTGCAAGTGGACCCTGCATGTCAGTAGGTGCCCAGGCAACCCGGGAAAAAGGCCCTTGCTTGCCACTTTACCCGATTATTCGGGCATGTTTTGGTGAGCAGGGGCCACTTACCTAGGGTACCTGTGCACCAAATAGTGAAAAGGGGCCACTTTCCTTTAGGGTTCCTAGGCGGCTATTGGCAAGCAAGGGCAACTTTCCCAGGGGGGCTTTGTGCATATTGGCATGGGCTACTTTCCCATGGTTCTTGGGTTTGTTTTGGTGATCAGAGGCCACTCTCCTGGGTTCCAGGGTGCTTTGATGCATATAGGAGAGCAGAGGTCACTTTCCTTGAGGGTTTATAGACAGCTATTGGTGAGCAGGAGCCACTTTCCGGGGTGCCTAGATAACTATTGATGAGCAAGGGTTACATTTACAGATTGCCTGGGAGACTATTGACGAACATGGGACACTTTTTTCGGGGGCCTAGGCAGCTATTGGTGAGTAAGGGTCACTTTCCTGAGGTGCCTGGGCATATATTGTTGAGCAGGGGCCACAGTCTTTGATGGTATCTAGAGGGCTGTTGGCGAGCACCTATTGATGAGCAGGTGCCACTTTCCCAGGGTGCCTACTGATGAGCAGGGGCCACTTTCCAGGGGTATCTAGGTGCATATAAGTGAGCAAAGGCCACTTACCTGGGGTACCTGAGTATTCATGAGCAGGAGCCACTGTCACCTTATATTATCAAGCAGGGTCTACTTTCTAGGAGTAGTTGGATGTCTACTGGCGATCAGGTGACACTTTATCGGGTAGGAAGGCAGGTAGCAGGCACTACTACAAAAAATGGTGCAATAAAAATATATACTTTAATGAAAAAGTTAAAAATACATATACAAGCTGAACACAGATACAGGGAGGGAAGAAAAGCAACTGTCTGACGCGTTTCACGCCCCCTAATGGCACTTAGTCATAGGCTTTGGTACAAAGGAAGTGTTGCCTAATTATAAGGCAAACTGTTAACCCCTCCAGTGCCGGAAACAAGTTATTTAAAAAACAACTGTGTGTCATTAAAAACATGAACAATGGGGTCTATAAACAAAGTGAATACAAGACACTGTATACAGACACAGTAGAGACCATGTACATAGATATATTTACTTTTACAAACTGTTACTCTCTGGGATGGGAGCAATAAGGAATATAAATATAAATGTAAATATGAATATAAATATTAATTTAAATATTAATATAAATATTAATCCAAGGTAAGAACAGATGTGTGTAACTATTAAAAAAGATATGGCTTTAATTAGATATACATATTAAACTAAACAACTAAATTAATCATCTATTAGATAGTTAATGTCACACTCTTTATTCATGCCATTAGGTTGACGTGTATTTAATTTTATAATCCAAAATATTTCCTTTTTGTCCAAAATCTTATATTTATTGCCTCCTCTGGGTGAAATAGTAGCTATGTCTATAATTTGAACTGACATATCTGCTATATGCGAAAAATGAATGCTATTAAAGTGGTTGGCTATGGCTGAATCTTTACAGTAATTTTTTACATCTCTCATATGTTCTCCAAATCTGGTCCTGACCTCTCTTGAAGTTTTACCCACATATTGACATTTACAAATATTGCAGGTCAAAAGATATATTGCAAATTTAGTCTTACAATTAGCATAAAAATTAATACCATATTGTTTATTATTAACACTAGAGTTAAACTGATCCCTTATTATTAAATGTGAACAGGTGGTACAATCTCTACTACCACATTTAAAGATTCCTTTTTTGGATAGCCAATCACCTGAACTATGGCTATTATTATTTTGCACTAAACTAGGAGCTAACACTCTAGGTAAGCATAAATTCTGTTTTCTCCAACATTGGTGTGTCCGGTCCACGGCGTCATCCTTACTTGTGGGAACCAATACCAAAGCTTTAGGACACGGATGAAGGGAGGGAGCAAATCCGGTTACCTAAACGGAAGGCACCACGGCTTGCAAAACCTTTCTCCCAAAAATAGCCTCCGAAGAAGCAAAAGTATCAAATTTGTAAAATTTGGCAAAAGTGTGCAGTGAAGACCAAGTCGCTGCCTTACATATCTGATCAACAGAAGCCTCGTTCTTGAAGGCCCATGTGGAAGCCACAGCCCTAGTGGAGTGAGCTGTGATTCTTTCAGGAGGCTGCCGCCCGGCAGTCTTATAAGCCAATCGGATGATGCTTTTAAGCCAAAAGGAAAGAGAGGTAGAAGTTGCTTTTTGACCTCTCCTTTTACCAGAATAGACGACAAACAGAGAAGATGTTTGTCTGAACTCCTTTGTAGCTGCTAAGTAGAATTTTAGAGCACGGACTACATCTAAATTGTGTAGCAAACGTTCCTTCTTTGAAACTGGATTCGGACACAAAGAAGGTACAACTATCTCCTGGTTAATATTCTTGTTGGTAACAACCTTTGGAAGAAAACCAGGCTTAGTACGCAAAACAACCTTATCTGAATGGAACACCAGATAGGGCGGAGTACACTGCAGAGCAGATAACTCTGAAACTCTTCTAGCAGAAGAAATAGCAACCAAAAACAAGACTTTCCAAGATAATAACTTAATATCTATGGAATGTAGAGGTTCAAACGGAACCCCTTGAAGAACTGAAAGAACTAGATTTAGACTCCAGGGAGGAGTCAAAGGTCTGTAAACAGAGCCTGAACAAATGCTTGAACATCTGGCACAGCTGCCAGTCGTTTGTGTAGTAAGACAGATAAAGCAGAAATCTGTCCCTTTAGAGAACTCGCAGATAATCCTTTATCCAAACCTTCCTGCAGAAAGGAAAGAATCTTAGGAATTTTTATCTTATTCCATGGGAATCCCTTGGATTCACACCAACAGATATATCTTTTCCATATTTTATGGTAAATCTTTCTAGTCACCGGTTTTCTGGCCTGAACCAGAGTATCTATCACAGAATCTGAAAACCCACGCTTTGATAGAATCAAGCGTTCAATCTCCAAGCCGTCAGCTGGAGGGAGACCAGATTTGGATGTTCGAATGGACCCTGAACAAGAAGGTCCTGTCTCAAAGGTAGCTTCCATGGTGGAACCGATGACATATTCACCAGGTCTGCATACCAAGTCCTGCGTGGCCACGCAGGAGCTATCAAGATCACCGAGGCCCTCTCCTGTTTGATCCTAGCTACCAGCCTGGGAATGAGAGGAAACGGTGGAAACACATAAGCTAGGTTGAAGGTCCAAGGTGCTACTAGTGCATCCACTAGAGTCGCCTTGGGATCCCTGGATCTGGACCCGTAGCAAGGAATCTTGAAGTTCTGACGAGACGCCATCAGATCCATGTCTGGAATGCCCCATAATTGAGTCAACTGGGCAAAAATCTCCGGGTGGAGTTCCCACTCCCCCGGATGGAATGTCTGACGACTCAGATAATCCGCTTCCCAGTTTTCCACACCTGGGATGTGGATCGCAGATAGATGGCAGGAGTGATCCTCCTCCCATTGTATTATTTTGGTCACTTCTTTCATCGCTAGGGAACTCCTTGTTCCCCCCTGATGATTGATATACGCAACAGTCGTCATGTTGTCTGATTGGAATCTTATGAATCTGGCCTTTGCAAGCTGAGGCCAAGCCCTGAGAGCATTGATTATCACTCTTAGTTCCAGAATGTTTATCGGGAGAAGAGACTCTTCCCGAGACCATAGTCCCTGAGCTTTCAGGGGTTCCCAGACTGCGCCCCAGCCCACTAGACTGGCGTCGGTCGTGACAATGACCCACTCTGGTCTGTGGAAGCTCATTCCCTGGGATAGATGGTCCAGGGTCAGCCACCAACGGAGTAAATCTCTGGTCTTCTGATCTACTTGAATCACTGGAGACAAGTCTGTATAGTCCCCATTCCACTGTTTGAGCATGCACAGTTGTAATGGTCTTAGATGAATTTGCGCAAAAGGAACTATGTCCATTGCTGCAACCATCAACCCTACTACTTCCATGCACTGAGCTATGGAAGGACGTGGAACAGAGTGAAGAACTTGACAAGCACTTAGAAGTTTTGACTTTCTGACAACTGTCAGAAAAATCCTCATTTCTAAGGAATCTATTATTGTTCCCAAGAAGGGAACTCTTGTTGACGGAGACAGAGAACTTTTTTCTATGTTCACCTTCCATCCGTGAGATCTGAGAAAGGCCAGAACGATGTCTGTATGAGCCTTTGCTTTTGAAAGGGTCGACGCTTGTATTAGAATGTCGTCCAAGTACGGTACTACTGCAATGCCCCTCGGTCTTAAAACCGCTAGAAGGGACCCGAGTACCTTTGTGAAAATCCTTGGAGCAGTGGCTAATCCGAATGGGAGGGCCACAAACTGGTAATGTTTGTCCAGAAAGGCGAACCTTAGGAACTGATGATGTTCTTTGTGGATAGGAATATGTAGGTACGCATCCTTTAGATCCACGGTAGTCATAAATTGACCTTCCTGGATAGTGGGTAGAATCGTTCGAATGGTTTCCATTTTGAACGATGGTACCCTGAGAAATTTGTTTAGGATCTTTAAATCCAGAATTGGTCTGAAGGTTCCCTCTTTTTTGGGAACTACGAACAGATTTGAGTAAAATCCCATTCCTTGTTCCGTCCTTGGAACAGGGTGTATTACTCCCATCTTTAACAGGTCTTCTACACAATGTAAGAACGCCTGTCTCTTTATTTGGTTTAAGGATAAGTGAGACATGTGGAACCTTCCCCTTGGGGGTAGTTCCCTGAATTCCAGAAGATAACCCTGAGAAACTATTTCCAGTGCCCAGGGATCCTGAACATCTCTTGCCCAAGCCTTAGCAAAGAGAGAGAGTCTGCCCCCTACTAGATCCGGTCCCGGATCGGGGGCTACTCCTTCATGCTGTTTTGTTAGCAGCAGCAGGCTTCTTGGCCTGCTTACCCTTGTTCCAGCCTTGCATAGGTTTCCAGGCTGGTTTGGGCTGTGAGGCATTACCCTCTTGCTTAGAGGATGCAGAATTAGAGGCCGGTCCGTTCCTGAAATTGCGAAAGGAACGAAAATTAGACTTATTCTTGGCCTTGAAAGGCCTATCTTGTGGAAGGGCGTGGCCCTTTCCCCCAGTGATGTCTGAGATAATCTCTTTCAATTCTGGCCCAAAGAGAGTTTTACCTTTGAAATTGCAAACCCTGAATTTTTCGCCGCTAATCTAGCTAATTGCAAAGCGGCATCTAAAATAAAGGAGTTAGCCAACTTATGTGCGTGAACTCTGTCCATAACCTCCTCATATGGAGTCTCTCTACTGAGCGACTTTTCTAGTTCCTCGAACCAGAACCACGCTGCTGTAGTGACAGGAACAATGCACGAAATGGGTTGTAGAAGGTAACCTTGCTGTACAAAAATCTTTTTAAGCAAACCTTCCAATTTTTTATCCATAGGATCTTTGAAAGCACAACTATCCTCGATAGGAATAGTAGTTCGCTTGTTTAGAGTAGAAACTGCCCCCTCGACCTTAGGGACTGTCTGCCATAAGTCCTTTCTGGGGTCGACCATAGGAAATAATTTCTTAAATATAGGGGGGGGGAACAAAAGGTATGCCGGGCTTCTCCCACTCCTTATTCACTATGTCCGCCACCCACTTGGGTATAGGAAAAGCGTCGGGGTGCACCGGAACCTCTAGAAACTTGTCCATCTTGCATAATTTCTCTGGAATGACCAAGTTGTCACAATCATCCAGAGTAGATAACACCTCCTTAAGCAGTGCGCGGAGATGTTCTAATTTAAATTTAAATGTCACAACATCAGGTTAAGCTTGTTGAGAAATTTTTCCTCAATCTGAAATTTCCCCATCTGACAAAACCTCCCTCATGGCCACTTCAGATTGGTGTGAGGGTATGACAGAACAATTATCATCAGCGCCCTCCTGCTCTTCAGTGTTTAAAACAGAGCAATCGCGCTTTCTCTGATATGCAGGCATTTTGGATAAAATATTTGCTATGGAGTTATCCATTACAGCCGTCAATTGTTGCATGGTAATAAGCATTGGCGCGCTAGATGTACTAGGGGCCTCCTGCGTGGGCAAAACTGGTGTAGACACAGTAGGAGATGATGTAGTATCATGTCTACTCCCCTCATCTGAGGAATCATCTTGGGCAATTTCATTATCTGTGGCAGTACTGTCCTTACTTTGTTTGGACGCTATGGCACAATTATCACACAATTTTGAATGGGGAGACACATTGGCTTTCATACATATAGAACATAGCTTATCCGAAGGCACAGACATGTTAAACGGGCTTAAACTTGTCAATAAAGCACAAAAACCGTTTTAAAACAAAACCGTTACTGTCACTTTAAATTTTAAACAGAACACACTTTATTACTGAATATGTGAAAAAGTATGAAGGAATTGTTCAAAATTTACCAAAATTTCACCACAGTGTCTTAAAGCATTAAAAGTATTGCATACCAATTTTCAGAGCTTTAACCCTTAAAATAACGGAACCGGAGCCGTTTACAAAATTAACCCCTATACAGTCCCAGCTACCGCCTTTGCTGTGACCTAACCAAACCTGAGGGGAATACGATACCAAATGACGCCTTCTAGAAACTTTTCCAACTATTTTCAGGTCCTCACACATGCATCTGCATGTCTTGCTCTCAAAAACAACTGCGCAGTAATGGCGCGAAAATGTGGCTCAGTCTACAACTGGGAAGGCCCTTCTGACTGGAAAAGGTGTCTAACACAGTGCCTGACGTTAAAAAACGTTCCCCAAGTTTATAAGTGTGAATTATCAGCATTAACATGTATAAAATGTCCAAATAAAGCAATCGATTTAGCCCATAAAAGTGTCTACCAGTTTTATAGCCCATATTAAGCCCTTTATTCTGTTTGAAACTAAGAAAATGGCTTACCGGTCCCCATGAGGGGAAATGACAGCCTTCCAGCATTACACAGTCTTGTTAGAAATATGGCTAGTCATACCTTAAGCAGAAAAGTCTGCTAACTGTTTCCCCCAACTGAAGTTACTTCATCTCAACAGTCCTATGTGGAAACAGCAATCGATTTTAGTTACTGTATGCTAAAATCATCTTCCTCTCACAAACAGAAATCTTCATCCTTTTCTGTTTCAGAGTAAATAGTACATACCAGCACTATTTTAAAATAACAAACTCTTGATAGTAGAATAAAAAAACTACATTTAAACACCACATACTCTTAACCATCTCCGTGGAGATGTTGCCTGTGCAACGGCAAAGAGAATGACTGGGGTGGGCGGAGCCTAGGAGGGACTATATGGCCAGCTTTGCTGGGACTCTTTGCCATTTCCTGTTGGGGAAGAGATATTCCCCACAAGTAAGGATGACGCCGTGGACCGGACACACCAATGTTGGAGAAAGGAAATATTTTGGATTATAAAATTAAATACACGTCAACCTAATGGCATGAATAAAGAGTGTGACATTAACTATCTAATAGATGATTAATTTAGTTGTTTAGTTTAATATGTATATCAAATTAAAGCCATCTGTTCTTACCTTGGATTAATATTTATATTAATGTTTATATTAATATTTATATTCATATTTACATTTACATTTACATTCCTTATTGCTCCCATCCCAGAGATGTAACAGTTTGTAAAAGTCAATATATCTATATACATGGTCTCTACTGTGTCTGTATACAGTGTCTTGTATTCACTTTGTTTATATACCCCATTGTTCATGTTTTTAATGACACATAGTTGTTTTTTAAATAACTTGTTTCCGGCACTGGAGGGGTTAACAATTTGCCTTATAAATAGGCAACACTTTGTACCAAAGCCTATGACTAAGCGCCACTAGGTGGCGCGAAACGTGTCAGGCAGTTGCTTTTCTTCCCTCCCTGTATCTGTGTTCAGCTTGTATATGTATTTTTAACTTTTTCATTAAAGTATATATTTTTATTGCACCATTTTTTGTAGTAGTGCCTGCTACCTGCCTTCCTCCTCTGTTTGCTACATCCAGCGGTCACGGATCCGACCGCAGCTACGGCACTCTGCAAGCACTTACATTGTTCCATCGGACACAATTCATTGCAACTAGTTCCGGTCCTCCAGGCGCAGCTATACCACGTGAATTTCCAGTTTGCCTGTCACCACTTTATCGGGTGCCTGAACGTTTAGGGTTGATCAGGGGCCACTTTTCTTGAGGGTTCCTAGGTGGCTATTAGTGAGCAGGGGTCACTTTCCTGGGTGCTTAATGACTACATGGAGTGCCTGGGCACCTGTTAGCAAGCAGGGGCCACTTTCCTAGTACTTGGGTGTCTTGGGGTACATAAGTGCATATTGGCTAGCAGCAGCCACTTTTTGGGGTACCTGGGTGTCTGTTGGTGAGCAGGAGACACTGACAACTTATATTGGCAAGCAGTGGCCACTAACCAAGAGTACCTGGGTAACTATTTTTGAGCAGGGGCCATTTTCCCTGGATACGTGAGCGCGTACTGCTGACCAATACACTCTCAAGTATCCAGGAAAAATGGCCCCTGCTCAAAAATCCTATTTTCTCATTCATATATATATATATATATATATATATATATATATATATATATATATATATATATATATATATATAATACAATATAATAAACAAAATTTACACAAAGAAGAAAAGTCTTGCTGATTACAATAATGTGCAAATTACAATATCTTCTTGTTGCTTTACATAGTTTCACAGTGCAATATCGACTTATATTAGTATGGTGAATCATCTCAAAAGCTTTTTTTTAAATATACATATATTTATTCTAATCTTTCTTTATGTGGAGTAAAAAAAAGAAAAACAAAACCTAATATGTAGATGTTTACAAAATTCAGTGCATATTTTATATAAAGTTACCTAGCTACAAACTTATTTAATCTAGAAGAAAAGAGTTCAGATCACATTCTGAGTTTAAGCCCATGGGGTATAAGGTCCCTAATTTATATATTAGCTCTGCCTCTTTTCTTAGAATAAGTTTCTGAAAATCACCCTCCCTCAATTTTTTCTTAATTTTCTTTACAGTCCAACAAGTGACCACTTTCGTGCTGTCACTTGTTGGGCTGTAAAGAGAATTAAGAACAATGTGTGGCTAGGTAACTTTATATAAATATGTACTGATTTTTGTAAACATCTACAAATTAGTTTCTGGAAAGAATATACGTACCTCTAAAACTAAACAAAATATATACTATTCATTATTTAAAAAGTATGCTAACTTGGGGGCAGATAGAATTGAAACCTCCATATGTCTCTCACAATTTTTGTGCTTTTAAACATACCTTTATGGGCATTTGATATTTTCTCAGTATTTTGGAGTATATATATCTACATATATGTTTGTGTTAACTGAATAAAGTCTTTTAAGATGAGGGATTTATGTGAATATAAATGTTATTTTACAAATCATATACATATCAAGTAGTAAGAAAATCAATGCAACATAATGTTTCCACCTTAAAGTGAGGGTAAAGTTACCTTCATCTCTATCCGGAATAATATGCTTTCCTCAAAATGAATATGAGTTTAATTCATCAATTTTTCATGGTCTGCAAATTCAACCCGATTTTTTTTTTTTTTCCTGTGTGGATCACGTTTTTATATTAGCCTATTGAAAATCTGTCCGTTAGGTGGCCGTCAATCAACGTTATTCGCCTCCTTTACTATATGCGCATGCGCTATATTTTTTCTTTACTCATCTCTGACTCACGCACGCTCCAGATTCACGCATGCGTAATGTTATTATCTTGAAACATAATACGAACTAGGCTTCCTACAGACAATACGGACAGCTACAAGCGGTGAGGAAATTACTTTTACCCGGTTTCATCTGGCGGCTCAGCTGATTCCAAGCAGGTACACAAAGAAAATGTTCACCAGATAAAGGATATATTAAAACTCAGTCTTTATTAGCATCTTTAAAATTCCACAGTCTTTGGAGTACTGCAACAAAGTAAAGAAATCAGGCTATGACTACGGCTGTTTAAGCCGAAACACGTAAGCCATTCTGTGCTACGCCAGTGTGCTTGTGTGATTTCTTTACTCTGTTGCCGTTGTCAAGGTATTTGAAATATTATTAAATAATATATAGAGGTATATTTGTCTTTATTTAATAGATCTGTGGATATGAACATGGTCTGTAGACAAAGGTTTGTTCCTAAGAGATCTCCCACATTCATTATGTAAAATTATGCTGAACACACAGGGGGAGACAATGGAACATTTGGCCTGCCAAATCTCAGAACAGTCACTTAGAGGAATGTTGGGGGAAGTAATTTTGAAAGGAAATGGAAACTAACACAGTTTCAGGATACAGCAAATATATGGATTTCCTCCAAGAGAAATGCCGATCCGTCTGAAGAAATGTGAGAGATACAAACATTCTTCAAAGGAACTGATAATTGGCACAGACTTGTTGAGTGACTCAGGCTGTTTGGATGATAACATCAGAATACACATAACACAGACGTTGTGTCGGGGGTTAGAATAACACAGTGAAGACAAATGACTTACATTATGATTTCAAAGCAACTGTATATGTTTTAATGGACATGAGATGTGTGTGTGTATATATATATATATATATATATATATATATATATGATATATATATATATGTGTATGTTTTGAAAGCATGAATATCTTAGCCTCTGTGTGTTTAAGAACATGAATAGATGTTTATGGACCTGAAGAGAAGTGATTATTAACATTTATTTTTATTTCAGATCTACATAGACAGGATTCACTTGGAATACAGTACAATACTGAATTAAAAATAAGCTATTATTCACATATAAATGCCAGGATACCGATAACATTGTAATGCATTTTAAACTAATAATTAGCAGTATTAAATTACCTAAATAAAATAAAATGTTAATAATATAACATATTTGGTATCAGAATAATCAGAAAAAAATAACCTAATATTAACCATCTGTAATTGGGGTTATATATGATTAATGCAGAGAGTGTGATCTGATTAAATAACCATTTTATGAAAGAATTTTTTTTTTTAACTTGCTTAAAAATGTTAGAGATGGTCTTGTTGTATTTGTTTGTTTGTACGTCTGCTGCCACCTGGTGTTATGTTGCGAGAACTACAGCCAGAAGGTTCTCTCTGGTTGTTAAAAATGAAATTTCCAAGGGCCAATCCGATTTAGACTTCCCAGATAACCAATGGGAAGGTCAGCTCCCGCAGGGCCACCCACAATTTACCAGTGATGGGAAAACCAAATAAAAAGTGAATGCAATGGAGAGAAAGGGACAGATTTTCTGCTGAAGCTAAAACTTGTAACTGGTTCCCGCTGGGGTGAGATACCACTTTACTTGAGCAAAGCTAATCTACCCTTCTCATTGATTGCGATATACACTTATTGGTGATCTGAGGTAAAATAATTCCTACCAAGGAATATCGGATATCGACTGCTTTTTACTTTGGTAACGTATTCAAGGTTTTGTAAGATAAGTTATATGCATAGTTAATTTGTATTTAATAGATTTAAAGAAGCAGTGTGTTTTTCTCAAGTTAGCATTTCACAGCCTATATACATATATTGTTTAAATCTGCGTCTGAGTGACCAAGTAACTCATCTATGCAAGTTCTGATATTGTCAGTTAATTTTGTATTAGGATAAATTGCAGTTAAATAGCAGAATATATATATTATCCTATTGTTTTATAAACACTGTTTAGAATTGTATTGCTTGGATGTTAAAGGTTTTTAGTCCCATTGTGTTAAATAAATAAAAGGCTGAATTGTGAAGGTATATCTTTCTGGGTTTTGTAAGAAGGATAGCATATCTTAAGAGTTGGTTTTAACGCATATAAATTTTGTTTCATTTCCTTTTATTGCGAATATACTTCAATATGTTTATGGATATTAACTAAATAAAAGAATTCAGATATTTATAATAATTGTATGGTCTAGTAGATGCATGGTTGATTAGGGTTTCAATTTTTAAGGAAAATTATTTTAAGATTGTGTTTATAACCCTGCCATAAACTTATATATTATTTGGATAGCACTACTAAGATTTTCATAAATATACTGACACCGTACTCAAAAAACTGTGCAATTTTAAAGATGCTAATAAAGAGTGAGTTTTAATATATCCTTTATCTGGCGAACATTTTCTTTGTGTACCTGCTTGGAATCAGCTGAGCCGCCAGATGAAACCGGTATCCTGCAATGTGATTGGAGCAGGATCATAACCACGTTGCCGCATTGACTGGAGATTGGCCAAGACGGACACACACCCACCGAAAAGAGGAGGAGTAGAGTTTCCAGCGCCACAGGGACGCCAGCCTCGCAGAGATACCATGGACACATGAAGTAAACAGATATCGCTGTTTGTGTTGGAAGTGTGGTAAGGGGGCACAGGGCTAGTGGAGCTGGTTTGAACTGTTTGTCAATGTAAGCGGCACAATTATATGCATGATCCTAACTGACTGACTTCTAACTGTCACCGTACTTTATCACTCAGCTGCCTTTACTTATAGCAGCTAAAGTAATATTTTGGGCATTATTATAAATGTGTTTACAGTCATTTAACGCATGCGCAATTCAGAAGGGGTTTGCGGTTAGCGCATGCGCGGTAGAGAGGGACGTGAACGCGCTTTAGAGAGATGTATAGAGCGGGTGGGACCGCTCTATAAGTCAAAGATCAGAAAAGCAGGAAATAGGGTTTGGGAGGAGTCAATAATGGAAACAGTAGGGAATTATAAATCTTTATATTTTGCAAAATATAAATGATATAGAGAAAAAAAGTTAGTAATTAACTTATCTAAGGATTAACAAATGCTTTGATGTATTCCAACTCTGAAAACTTTACCTTCACTTTAAAATAAAAGTCCACCTTAATTGTAATCATGTGCAAGGATCATCCAATAATCTGCTGAAGGAGGGGTATTTAAGGAGACATCATATATCCATTAGTCATCTTGATAAAGCCTCTAGAGGAGGTGAAACGCATTGATGAGAGCAAGGATATTGTGAAGGATAAGGATTAAACCCTTTCACAAAGTTTTCTCCCGTGTAGGTATATAAAAGAGGCTGTTTTTTTGAATCCATTCAGAATTAAGAACCTGGCCACCAGGAGGAGGCAAAGACACCCCAGCCAAAGGCTTAAATACCTCCCCCACTACCCTCATCCCCCAGTCATTCTGCCAAGGGAACAAGGAACAGTAGGAGAAATATCAGGGTATAAATGGTGCCAGAAGAATACAAATAAATTTAGGTCCGCCCACCGGAGAAATGGGCAGGAGCAGCGGACTCTCCTCCCACAGATGGAAATGAAATTATCAGGTAAACATAATTTATGTTTTCCATCTTAATGGGAGGAGAGTCCAATGCTTCATTCATTACTTGTAGGAACAAATACCCAAGCTCTAGAGGACACTGAATGAAAAAAACGGGAGGGCACCACAGCCTGCAGAACCTTTCTCCTAAAAGCTGCTTTCGCTGAAGCAAAAACATCAAATTTGCAAAATTTTGCAAAAGTATCTAAAGAAGACCAAGTGCCGCCTTATAAATCTGCTCCATAGAGGCCTCGTTCTTAAAAGCCCAAGAAGAGGCCACAGCCCTAGTTAAGTGAGCTGTAATCCTCTGAGGAGGCTTATGTCCCACTGTCTCATAGGCCAGATCATGCTCCTCAACCAAAAAGACAGTGAAGTGGAAGAGGCCCCCTGCGCTTCCCCGAATACACCACAAATAAATACGAAGTCTGTCTAAACTCCTTTGTGACCTAAATATAAAACTTCAAGGCCCGAACCACATCCAAATTATGAAGCAAACTTTCCTTTGATGAAGAAGGGTTAGGACACAAAGAAGGAACTACTATTTCCTGATTGATGTTACGATTCGACAGAAACCCCAATCCAGTGCGAAAAACAGCCTTATCAGCGTGAAAGACCAGGTAAGGAGGCTCACATTGCAAGGCCCCTAACTCAGAAACTCTGTGAGCCGATGCAATCGCCAGTAGGAATAGGTCTTTCCAGGAAAGAATTTTAATGTCGAGCACATGCATAGGCTCAAACGGAGCCCTCTGCAAAACCTTAAGAACCAAGTTTAAGCTCCATGGAGGAGCAGAATTTCTAAAGACAGGTCTGACCCTAGACAGAGCCTGAACGAAGGACTGAATGTCAGGAAGATCCACTAGCTTCTTGTGTAACAGTACAGATAAAGCCGAAATCTGTCCCTTTAAGGAACTGGCGGCAAGACCCTTATCCAGCCCGTCCTGAAGAAAAGCCAAAATCCTGGATAGCGTAACCTTGTACCAGGGGTATCCCCATTACTCACACCAGGACAAGTAGGTCCTCCACACCTTATGATAGATGCACAGAGTGACCGGCTTCCTGGCCTGAATGAGAGTATCAATCACTCTCTCCGTAAAACCTCTCTTGGCTAAGACTAGACGTTCAATCTCCACGCACTCAGCCTCAGAGAATCGAGATTTTGGTGAAGAAAGAGACCCTGAACCAGCAGATCTCTGCGACAGGGTAACCTCCATGTAGGAGACAATGACATCCCCACCAGATCCGCCAACCACGTCCTCTGCGGCCACGACGGAGCAATCAGAATAGCCAAAGCTTGCTCCTGCTTGATGCGGGCCACTACTTGAGGTAGAAGAGGCAACGGCGGAAATATGTAAAGAAGGTTGAATCCTCAGGGCACCGCTAAGGCGTCTATCAGCTTTGCCTGGGGATCCCTGGATCGCAACTCGTATCTGGGTAGCTTGAAGTTGAGTCTGGACCCCATGAGATTTATCTCTAGCGTCCCCTATCTGTTGCAGATCTCCGCGAACACCTCGGGTGGAGAGACCATTCCCTTGGATAAAACAATTGTCTGCTTAGAAAATCCGCTTCCCAGTTGTCCACACCCGGAATGTGGATCACTGAGAGCAAAAATTGTGTATCTCTGCCCATTCTAGAATCCAAGATACTTCCCTCATGGCTAGGGAGCTTCTCGTTCCCCCCTGATGGTTTATGTAGGCCACCGACGCAATGTTGTCAGACTGGAATCTGATGAATTGGGACGACCCCAGGGGGGGCCAAGCCCTCAAAGCGTCGAATATCGCTCTAAGTTCAAGAATATTTATCGGTAGACTCGAGTCCACCTTCCTTGTGCCTTTCTGGCACCCCAAATAGCTCTCCATCCTGATAGACTTGCATCCGTGATCACAATCTCCCAGGATGGTCTCAAGAATGATATCCCCTGGGACAGCTGTCCCGGACTGATCCACCAAGAGAGGGATTCCCTCGTTTGGTTGTCCAGAGATATCTGTTGGGATAGATCTCAGTGATCGCCGTTCCATTGTCTCAACATGCACAACTGAAGAGGTCTGAGATGGAACCTGGTGTATGGAATGACATCTATGCTGAAGACCATGAGCCTAATCACCTCCATATACCTGGCCACAGATGTCCTTGAAAAGATCTGAAGGGCAAGACAGTTGGATGCAATCTTGCAACGTCTCTGATCTGTCAAGAATACCTTCATGGATAAGGAATCTATTATCGTACCCAGGAATTCCACACCGGTTGCTTGGGACCAGGGAACTCTTTCCTTTGTTTATCTTCCATCCGTGAGATCTAAGGAGAAGAGCCCTTGAGTGTTCCTCCGCGAGACTGCAGGACGGAGCCTGGACCAGACCAGGATATCGTCCAGACAAGGAGCCACTGCAATACCTCTGGCTCTCGCTACCGCGAGCAGTGCTCCCGGAACCTTCATAAAGACTCTTGGGGAAGTCGCCAGACCGAACGGTAGGGCCACAAACTGGAAGTGTTGGTCCAGAAATGCGAATCTTAGGAACCTGAAGTGATCATTGTGGATTGGCACGTGAAGGTAAGCATCCTTAAAATCTATTGTTGACATAAACTGTCCCTCTTGAACTAGGGGCAGAATCAACCTGATCGTCTCCATTTTGACCGATGGGACAGCAACTTGTTTAGACACTTTAGGTTCAGAATTGGGCAAAACGTGCCCTCCTTCTTTGAGACCACGAAAAAGTTTGAATAGTACCCCAGACCTCTTTCTGCTAGAGGGACTGGGACGATTACTCAGAGAGAGGAGCGATCCCTCACGCATCCTAGGAAGGCGTCTCTCTTCTCTGGACTTGATGATAGGTTTGACAGGAGGAATCTGCCTCTGGGGGGAGGAGTCAAGAACCCTATCCTGTAACCCTGGGCAACGACCTCCAGAACCCAAGGGTCCTGAACGTCTCTTATCCAGGCCTCCTAAAAAAGAGATAGTCTGGCCCCTACGCGATCCAGAGACGGATCGGGGGCCGTCCCTTCATGCCAATTTTGTCTCAGCGGGCTTCTTACTCTGCTTGGTTTTGTTCCAAGAGTTAGTTGGCTTCCAAGATCCCTTGGACTTCTAAGTCTTCGCGGCAGACTGCTGGCAATGAGACTTGTCCGGATGAAAAGTAGACTCCTTAGGCTTATTCTTCTTATCCTGCGTCAGGAAAGCACCCGTGATCGTGGATATGATAGTCCAGGCCTGGACCAAAAAGAAACTTCCCTTTAAATGGGAGGGAAAGTAATCTAGACTTGGAAGTCATGTCAGCAGACCACGACTTTAACCACAGAGCCCTACAGGCTAAAACAGAAAATCCTGATGTCTTGGCATTCAGGTGAATAATCTACACATTTGCATCACAGATTAATGAATGAGCTACCCTTAAGGCCTTAATTCGTTCCTGAATCTACTCGAGGGGAGTCTCCACCTCGACCATAGCTGACAGAGTGTCACACCAATAGGTAGCCGCACCAGCCACTGCAGCGACTGCCGCTGCCGGTTGAAAAACGAACCCCGTGAGTTGGTACATCTTACTCAACATGGACTTCAATTTTTTTTTATCTATGGGCTCCTTGAACGAAGAGCTATCTTCGAGCGGGATAGTCGTTCTCTTAGGGGGCGTGGAGATAGCACCATCCACTTTAGGAATGGCCCCCGCAGCTCAAGCTGCGAGTCCGGTATGGGGAACAGCTTTTTAAGTAAAAGGGGAAAAGGACGAACCAAGTTTCTCCCATTCATTCTTAATAATATTAGCCATTTTAACGGGGACCGGGAAAGTCTGAGGCACTACCCTGTCCTCGTAAACCCTATCTAGCTTAGGGATCGAAGGTTCCTCCGGCAGTTTCGGTTCAGGAACCTCCATCGTATCAAGCACCTCTTTCAGCAGAAAGCGCAAATGCTCCATCTTAAATTTAAAATCTGGCTCCTTCGCAGATGGAGGCCTAGAAGTCTACGATTCCGACCCAAAAAGAACGTCCTCCGAAGAGTCGGAGTCATCCTCATCCTCTTATAATATGTCAGAGACATCCAGAGGAGTAGATGACCCCTGGGACGGATAGCTATGTTTCACCTTTCGCTTGTGCTTAGCAGGGCATGGTAAGGCCTTAGAGGCCCAGAAACCGCCGCTTGTAACTGATCAGCGAAATCTGGCGGCCAAAGGGCCCCTTAGTAATGCCCTGGGGAGCTGCATGTGCAATAAGAGACGAGTGTAGGGAACGCACCTCGTGGTACGGAGAACCCTCAGAGGTGGACGACTCAGTTGCACTAAATATCTTATTCTTTTTAGATATTGCAATTTTATCAAAGCATGTGGAACAGAGCTGAGCAGGCGGATCAACTGGAACCTCCTCACAATAAACGACCCGCGTTGATCTCTCGCTAAGAAACTGACTGTTCACACACTGACAGAGCCTCATCTCACACATGACGCAGCATTAAAACACAATAAATAATATTATGCATAGATTCCCCCCTGTTCCATAACCCCCCTTTCCGAGGGTATCACCATTGATTCTATACAGATAAAAGGAGACACACTGTGACCCTGTCTTCTTACGTTATCATATGTGTATAAATAAAAACGATCTTACCAGAATCTATGCCGTAGAACAGGAACACGGCCCTTCAAGAGTGACAGGTTAGTAGCCTCGCTCCTGACATGGACTTGAGTGAAGAAAGCAGGCAGCGAAACTCGTCAACGCTGATTGCCTATGGAGCTGTTAATAAGAGTCGCGATGGTTTTGCAGAAAGACTCTCCCTGCATCTCTGGACTGTAACTTTCACCCAGGCTCTCACTGAGAGACTGGCAGGACTACTTAAAACTCCAGTCCCACTGCGAAGAGTACTACCCTCCATAAAAGACTACTCCGAAACTCCGAAAACTGGGGGATGAGTGAAGTGGGGGATGAGTGAAATGAGGTGTCTTTGCCTCCTCCTGGTGTCCAGGTTCTTAATTCCCAATAGTAATGAATGAAGCCGTGGACCCTCCTCCCCTTTAGATGGAAACACATACCACTGCTCCAGCCACAACTGTGGGGTTCCGGTAAGCATAACCTAATATAGCTTACTAAAGAACTGTGGAGAAGTACCGTGAGACTGCAGGTAAAAAAGGGTTTTTCATTTGAACAAGCACAGAGACTGTGTTTTAGCAAGGGTATATGCCAGTATTAGGTATTACTCAAACACATGAACCGGGACGCTGTTATTAGAGGTGGCAAATGTATTTAAGGTGGCATACCACAAAGTGGACATTGACAATCATTCCTTTTTATATAGGATATGTGCAGATAAGTTTTATACGTGACCGGTCGCAATTTTTTATTAATTTTATTTTACTGTATTTGTGTAATAAATTAGAAAGTTTTAAGGTAAAATGTCATCCTTGTTTTACATAGAGATGTTCAGGTGTTATTTTCTTGTCAGCTTTTTACAGCTATGCTGCATCACTTTCAAGTGCTTCAACATTTGGGTATCATGTCCCTTTAACTTACAATTGTTATACAAAACACAGTATTTACTCACTTTGGATTAGATACAGTTGAATCTTTGATGAATGTGAAATAATTGGAGACAGTTTTGTTGTAAGGCAGCCAACTGTGCATCCCAATAATTACATTTTGGCTTATTGTTACCTGAGGGAAAAAAAATTGCAGAGAATGTGCATCAGTAATTATGAAGCAAACATGTTTTGTAACTAGATTAGTATTACTTTCAGAATTTTAAGAGTCAACACAAACACATTTTGAAAAATATTATTTGAAATTTCTGATGATGTTATGATTTTAGCTACTGCCATTATTATATTTCAGAAATATGAACAGGGGTTTCATGAACTGGCTATATCATTTTTCTTGTATAATGTTTGTTTCTAAAGGATGGTAATAATAATTTCTATTAATACATGAAATAATAATTATACTATATAAAAATTGATACATGTTTATTATTTTATTAGAATATCTAAAAAACAAAATTTATGCATGTCTTATAAATTCCTTTCTTTTGTGGTGGTGAGAGTCCATGAGCCATGACATTTGGAATTAAACTCCACTCCACTAGGGGGCAGGCAAAACGTACCCAACACATCAAGAGCTTTAATCCCTCCAACATTCTGATTTCCCTCAGTCGCTGTATAGCCAGGAAAGGAGAAAAAACAGAAGTGCAAAAAGAACAAAGCAGGGTAAATGAAGCGCATGCATAAAATGTTGGTAGGAAAGGAATAGCGAGGGTCTTGTGGACTCTCCAGGAAAGAAAGTAATTTATCAGGTAAGCATACATTTTTTTTTTCTTTCATAAGGTGGTGAGAGTCCACGAACCATGACATTTGCGATGTAATACCCAAGCTGTGGAGTCCACTATACTATAAAGGGTGGGGAAAAGGATACGCAGGCACATCATTGACCAGACACTGCGGCCTGGAGAACTTTCCTGCCAAAAGTGGTCTCTGAAGAGGCAGAAAAACATCAAAGTGATAAAACTTTGTCAAAATATGGAGAGAAGACCAAGCAACACTTTTTGGTAACTGGTTTCCTAGCCTGAATAAGTGTGTTGGGCATAGACTCAGAAAACTTAATTTAAGAACAACTAGATGTTCAATCGCCATGACATCAAAGTCAGCAACTTTAAGATGGAATGTAAGAAAGGACCTTGAAACAGAAGGTATCGTCACAATGGAAGAGGCTATGGAAGGAGATGTGGACATCTTAATCAAATCTGCATACCAGGTCCTGCTAGGCCAAGCTGGAGCAATGATATTTACTGCAGAGCTCTCTTGCTTGATCCAAGCTATTATTCGAGGAAGGAGAACAAGTGGAGGATACATGTACACCAGACCGAGTTCATTGTAACTATTTCCCGCCTCTCCCAGCAATTCACAATTCGATCGTAAACTTCCTGGCTTAGAGACCATTCCTCAGAATGAAAAATCAGCCAATTTAGATAATCTGCTTCTCAATAGTTAAACTCCCGGAATGTAAATGGCCAAAATAATACAATGATTTAGTTCCGCCCAAGTTAGAAAGCTGGCAACCTAAATCACTAGAGAGCCTTTGGTTCCCACTATGAAGTATTTATATATGCCACTGTGGTGTGGTTGTTGGACTGAAACCTCAAGTAGCTTACTTGCTTGAAAAATAGCCTAACCCTGAAGAGCCCAGAAGATCACTCAAAGTTTGAACACATTGCTAGGTAACCTGGTCTCTTGAGGAAACTAAACTCCTTGCACCTTCCGATTCTCCCAGACAACCACCCAGCCTGAAAGACTGGCATTTGTTGCAATTGCTATCCATGAAAGGCCTTAGAAAAGGCACTCCTTGAATTAGAGAACAGTGAAATTTCCTCCAGGAGAGAGATTGTCTAGTTTTGTAATCCAGACAGATTGACTGATACAAGTCTTCCACTGACAGAACAGAGAAAGTTTAAGGAGATGCAAGTGAAACCTCACAATGAGAGACAAAAATGCAAAATGAAACAATGTCCCGGAAGCATTTTAACAGAGGCGCATGCTCAGAGATGCCCGCCGCTGCACTATGGAGGAAAAGGAGAGTGCGGGAGGGTAACTAAAGCATTCAAACATTTTTCAACCCCAGTATGCACATAGCACAGAAAGTAGTAAGTCCATAGAGCTATGAAGAAAAACATTCTGTCGGAGCAGCGCTAATTATATCCCTGAGCCCGAAGCTAGATAAAACATTGAGTGCTAAATGTGTAGACCTCATCAAAGCAGAAAGAAATAAAGGATGCAAAACCGCTGCACTGAAAGGGAGCAAATATATATATAAAAAAAATCCCAGCATTTAAAATATGTGCTGTGCAGTCTCTCAATAGTCCACAGGGCAGTAATCCTTAACCTCTCTTAGTTACATATCCAGTGTGTACCCAATATAAAGAGTATCCCCTGGATCTGGTATACAAATTGTATTGTAACTGCTAATAAGCCTGCGGGCTGTGTGAGAGAATAGCATGTACTTACCTGCATACCTCACTCAACAGAACTTACCCTTCAGCATACAGCTTTTGTCCAATAGAAGAGAATATCCTAGTTAGATAGTACGATCACAGGATCTGAACATAAGATTTACCCAGACGAGGCCAACAGGATGAGGCTGCAGGACCAGTCCCAGCAAAAGCAGTGGCAGCATATTCCTAGTCCTCTGAGGAGGATAATGAGCCTCACAGCAGTTTGAGCACCCATTTCAATAAATATATATCAGAATCACGCCACTTCACCTACTACCCTGTGAAGGCAAAAATTAAAACTATGGGGAATTAGGAGGTGTGAGAGATTAAAGATCTTGATGTATTGGGTAATTTTTGCCTGCCTCCTAGTGGAGTGGAGTTTAATCCCAAATTTTATGGCTCATAGACTTCTCAACGTCTTATGAAACAAGTTCCAATCTCTACATGAAGGTTTTTTTTATACTTCTTTCTCACATAGAGCCTGACATTTAAAACCTCACCTTCATGGAGAGAAATCACACAAAATCTTTGAGTCTCTGTTTCACATAAATAACACTACATAGCAACATAAACATTTCATAAGATAAAATTTTGCAGCACCAATGAGACTTCTTTCATCATCTCACCTGAGCAGCAAGGTGTTGAATATCAGGCTCATAGTCACATATAGTCAAAAGAAGTCATTTATATTTATGAAAATGTTATATTCTATGGAAAACACTAGCTATATAGTTTAACTTTTCCCCCTAAACACATTTAAAAGATGTAATATTAATTTACACAATTGAACACAATCTTTTTCTCTTCCTTTCCTTATTAGTAGACACACTATAAAGAAGTAATTTTTACTTATGAAGGTTTCACTTTGTTTGGCTGGCACTTTATTTTTTTTCTCTGTGAAGACTTTACACAAAATAAAATAAAAAGTTCTTTTTTTTCCTTCTCTCACCAGTCACGGTAGAGAAAGGTCACTTATGAGGATTTTAAGTATATTGCATAATTAAAGGGATATGAAACCCGCCAAGAATTATTTTGGGATACAGACAGAGCATACCATGTTCAAAATGTTTCCAATTTACTTCTATTATTAAATTTGATTTGTTCCCATGGTATTATTTGTTGAAGAGATACCTACAGTATCTCATAAAAGTGAGTACACCCCTCACATTTTTGTAAATATTTTATTATATCTTTTCATGTGACAACACTGAAGAAATTACACTTTGCTACAATGTGAAGTAGTGAGTGTACAGCCTGTGTAAATTTGCTATCTCCTCAAAATAATTCAACACACAGCGATTAATGTCTAAACCGTTGGCAACAAAAGTGAGTACACCCCTAAGTGGAAATGTCCAAACTGGGCCCAAAGTGTCAATATGTGGCCACCATTATTTTCCAGCACTGCCTTAACCCTCTTGGGCATGGAATTCACCACAGCTTCACAGGTTGCCACTGGAGTCCACTTCCACTCCTCCATGACGACAACACGGAGCAGGTGGATGTTAGAGACCTTGCGCTCCCCCACCTTACGTTTGAGGATGCCCCACAGATGCTCAATAGGGTTTAGGTCTGGAGACATGCTTGGCCAGTCCATCACCTTTACCCTCAGCTTCTTTAGCAAGGCAGTGGTCGTCTTGGGGGTGTGTTTGGGGTCATTAACATGTTGGATTACTGCCCTGTGGCCCAGTCTCCGAAGGCATTCATGGTTCCCTTAATGAACTGTAGCTCCCCAGTGCAGGCAGCACTCATGCAGGCTCAGACCATGACAATCCCACCACCATGCTTGACTGTAGGCAAGACACACTTTTACTCCTCACAACAACACACGCTTGACACCATCTTAACCAAATAAGTTTATCTTGGTCTCATCGGACCACAGGACATGGTTTCTGTAATCCATGTCCTTAGTCTGCTTGTCTTCAGCAAACTATTTGTGGGATTTCTTGTGCATCATCTTTAGTAGAGGCTTCCTTCTGGGATGACAGTCATGCATACCAATTTGATGCAGTGTGCAGAGTATGGTCTGAGCACTGACAAGGCTGACCCCCACCCCTTCAACCTCTGCTGCAATGCTGGCAGCACTCATACGTCTATTTCCCAAAGACAACCTCTGGATATGACGCTGAGCACGTGCACTCAACTTCTTTGGTCGACCATGGCGAGGCCTGTTCTCAGTGGAACCTGTTCTGGGAAACCGCTGTATGGTCTTGCCCACCATGCTGCAGCTCAGTTTAAGGGTCTTGCAATCTTCTAATAGCCTAGGTCATCTTTATGTAGAGCAACAATTCTTTTTTTCAGATCCTCAGAGTGCTTTGCCATGAGGTGCCATGTTGAACTTCCAGTGACCAGTATGAGTGTGAGAGCGATAACACCTTTAACACACCTGCTCCCGATTCACACCTGAAACCTTGTAATACTAACGAGTCACATGACACTGGGGAGGGAAAATGGCTAATTGGGCCCAATTTGGACATTTCTACTTAGGGGTTTACTCACTTTTGTTGCCAACGGTTTAGACATTAATGGCTGTGTGTTGAGTTATTTTGAGGGGACAGCAAATTTACACTGCTATACAGGTTGTACATTTACTACTTTACATTGTAGCAAAGTGTCATTTTTTTCAGTGTTGTCACATGAAAATATATGATACAATATTTACAAAAATGTGAGGGGTGTACTCACTTTTGTGAGATACTGTAGGTAGATGTCTGGAGCTGCCACCTAGTGCTGCTACCATTTAGTGCTTCAGACACATGTACACTGCTGAGCTTTTTTTCAACAAAAGATACAAAGAAAACAAAGAAAATGTGATAACAGTTAGAAAGTTGTTTAAAATTGCATGCTCTATCTGGATCATGAAAGAAAAATATGGTTACATATCCCCTTAAGCATTTTATATTACAATTTCAAAGTGTTTACTGTCTCTTTAAAGTGATAAGAACATGATTACAGTTTTGTGGCCTCTCTGAAGAATGGTTTTAATTTGGATCAGGATATGAGTATGATGCTAAGAATGAGTAAGGGTTCTGCTACTGCTTTAGAGAATTGGCAGGTATTGTGACAAAAATAAGTTACATGACAAAGGAAAGGAATAGATTTGTTTTAAAACAGCTAGGCATTATGAAGTAAGAGTTCTGAGACTGGTATAAGTTCTACATGCTAAATAACATAAATATGCAACTATTTGTCTATTTGTGTTAGTTAAGTAAAACTAAATGTGATAATCACGAGTAACAGGTCTAGCTGCTAGAATTATTCTGGCCTGTACATTTTTTAAATGTATCTAAGCCTTTATGGCAATAACTCACCAGAGTCTCTGGGCTCCCCTGAGACATAAAGGAACGTAACTGATTCTTTGGGACAACAGCCTTGACAATAGGGATGCCATCACAGATCCCCTGAGAATGTAAAGAAGAAAATGTCATTAGCATCCAGGGTTCACAAAAATGTAAAAGCGGCAAAACATATGGTAAGTCAAACACAGCGGCACTGCCAATAATCTGTTACTATGAAACAAGACATATGGGCAGACCCATTCAAAGTCTCTTAACAGCCCACTGTGGCTCTTATGCTCCTGACAGTCCAACATCATTATTTAGACACACACCAGTATCAAAAGATTACGAGCGTTAACTGAGCTAGGTACAGCTTTTAGGGCAGCAAAAAAATAACTGTATTGGTATGAATGAAACCTAATAGCAGATATTGTCCACACTTTAAAGGTATACTAAACACAATTTTTTTCTTTCATTATTCAGATAGAGCATGCAATTTTAAGCAACTTTCTAATTTACTCCTATTATCATTTTTTCTTAGTTCTCTTGCTATCTTTATTTAAAAAGCAGGAATGTAAAGCTTAGGAGCCAGCCCATTTTTGGTTCAGAACCTGGGTTATGCTTGCTTATGGGTGGCTAAATGTAGCCACCAATAAGCAAGTGCTATCCAGGGTTCTGATCCTAAAATGGGACGGCTCCTAACCCATACATTCCTGCTTTTTAAAATCAAGATAGCAAGAGAACGAAGAAATTTTGATAAAAATTTGGGTTTAATATCCCTTTAACCCCTTAACAACCAAGGACGTGCCAGGCACATCGGACAAAAAGTGTCAACTAATGGCCAAGGACGCTTGGGGTTTCAAGCGGTGGAAGCGATCATGATCGCTTCCAGAAGCTTTCAGGGTATTGCAGCGATGCCTCAATATTTTCGGCCCACTACACCATACCACTTTCCCTATGAGATTGAGTATGAAGGAGGGAGATGGAAGAAGGGAGAGACAGGGGGGAATAAATGTTTGTTGGGAAAGGGATCTGGGAGGGGTAGGGTATTGAGTGGGGGGGAACTGCAAATATGTGAATCAAAAGAAAAAGGCGCTCCAATGGTGCAGAATGTTACAACAATTGTTGCAAAGAATATATCAATACATCACTCCACAGAATGATACTCACAAAAGTGGCGCACTATATTGCAGTGCAAGTCAGGCAGGCTGGATAGATCAGAGCCCACTAGCTGGCTCACTACGGATCGTGGAGAAAAGTGGCTCACTGAATATTAGTGCAAGTCAAACAAAATGGGTTAATATTAGGTTACCAGCTAGCTCACTCCAGGCAAACAGGAACAAAGGTCCACAATTGAGATAGATATAATAAAACATTAATTATGCTTACCTGATAATTTAATTTCCATCGTGGGGAGGAGAGTTCACGGCTTCATTCATTATTTATGGGAGTTAAGAACCTGGTCACCAGGAGGAGGCAAAGACACCCCAGCCAAAGGCTTAAATACCCCACTCCCACTCATTCTGCCGAGGGAACAAGGAAGAGTAGGAGAAATATCAGGGTATAAATGGTGCCAGAAGAAAATATTAAATTTAGGGCCGCCCACTGGAGATACAGGCGGGAGCTGTGGACTCTCCTCCCCATGATGGAAATGAAATTATCAGGTAAGCATAATTTATGTTTTCCATCTAAAGGGGAGGAGAATCCATGGCTTCATTCATTACTGAAACATATACCCAAGCTCTAGAGGACACTGAATGAAACCGGGAGGGTAAAGGGCGATCCCTAAACTGACGGCACCACTGCTTGTAGCTTTCTCCCAAAAACAGCTTTCGCAGAAGCAAAGAAGTCAAATTTATAAAACTTTGTAAAAGTATGCAAGGAGGACCAGGTAGCCGCCTTACAAATCTGCTCCATAGAAGCCTCATTTTTGAAGGCCCAAGATGAAGCCACTGCTCTAGTGGAATGAGCCGTAATCCTCTGAGGGGGCTTGTGTCCCGCTGTTTAATAAGCGTGGTGTATAAAGTTTCTCAGTCAAAAAGACAAAGAAGTAGCAGAGGCCCGCTGACTACTGCGCTTCCCTGAATAGACTACAAAAAGAGAGTTAGATTGTCTGAAATCCTTAGTCACCTGAAGATAGAACTTCAAGGCACGAACCACATCCAGATTATGAAGTAGCCTCTCCTCCGAAAAAGAGGGGCTAGGACACAAAGAAGGAACAACTATTTCCTGATTGATGTTACAGTCAGACACCACCTAAGGGGGCTCATGTTACAAGGCTGCCAGTTCGGAAACTCTGGGGGCCGATGCAATGGCTAACAGGAACAGAACCTTCCAAGACAGGATCTTAATGTCAAGAGAATGCATAAGCTCAAACGGAGCCCTCTGTAAAACTTTAAGAACCAAATTCAAGCCCCACGGGGGAGCAGACTGCCTAAACACAGACCTGATTCTAGACAGGGCCTGAACAAAGGACTGAATGTCAGAGAGCTCAGCGAGCTTCCTATGCAACAACACTGATAGAGGCGAGATCTGTCCCTTCAAGGAACTAGTGGCAAGACCACTATATGAGGTAGAAGTGGTAACGGAGAAAAAATTTACACTAGACTGAACTCCCAAGGTACCGCCAACACCTCTATCAGCTCCGCTTGGGGGTCCCTCAACGTCGATCTGTATCAGGGAAGCTTGCAATTTAATCGGGATGCCATGAGATCGATCTCTGGCGTCCCCCATCTGAGACAAATCTCCGCAAACATCTTGGGGTAAAGAGACTATTCTCTCGGATTAAATGTTTGCCTGCTGAGAAAGTCTGCCTCCCAGTTGTCCACTCTAGGGATGTGGATCGCTGAGAGCGAACAGCTGTGGGTCTCCGCCCACTCCAGAATCCAAGACACCTCTTTCATTGCAAGGGAGCTCCTCGTACCCCCCTGGTGATTGATGTCTGCCACTGAGGTAATGTTATCAGTCTGGAACCTGATGAAGTTGTATTCCCCAAGACAGGGCCACGCCTTCAGAGCGTTGTAGATCGCTCGCAGTTCCAGGATATTTATCGGAAAAAGATACTCCAGCCAAGACCATTTTCCCTGTGCCATCCTGGCACCCCAAACAGCTCCTTATCCCATCAGACTCGCATTCGTGGTCACAATTTCCCAGGACGGTCTAAAGAAGGATGTCCACACGGACAACTGGACCGGACGGATCCACCAAGAGAGGGAAGACCGAGTCTGCGCATCCATGGATATCAGCTGTGACAAATCGGAATGATCGCCGTTCCACTGCCTCAACATGCACAGTTGAAGAGGTCTGAGATAAAATCTTGTGAATGGAATGACGTCTATGCTGGAGACCATGAGCCCAATCACCTCCATACACTGAGCCACTGAGGGACTCCTTGAGGACTGAAGGGCAAGACAAATGTGACGCAATCTTCCTGCATTGCTGATCTGTGAGGAATATCCTCATGGACATGGAGTCTAGTATCGTGCCCAGAAACTCCACCCTGGTGCTGGGAACCAGAGGGCTCTTTTGCGGAGTTGATCTTCCAACCGTGAGATTGAAGTAACAGAAGCAGAGCCCTTGAGTTGACTTCTGCCAGATGAAAGGACAGTGCCTGAACCAGGATGTCGTCCAGGTAGGGCACCACCGCAACACCCCTGGATCTGGCCACTGCAAGCAGAGCCCACACAACCTTTGTGAAGACTCTAGGAGCCGTCGCCAGAATGAAGGGAAGGGCCACAAATTGAAAATGTTGGTCCAGAAACGCAAATCTGAGAAACTTGAACTGGTCCCTGTGAATTGGAACATGCAGGTAGGCATCCTTCAAGTCTATTGTGGTCATGAACTGCCCCTCTTGAACCAGAGCCAAAAAGGACCTGATCGTTTCCATTTTGAACGATGGAACGGACAGGAACTTGTTTAAACACTTTAAATCCAGAATCGGACGGAACGTGCCCTCCTCCTTTGAAACAACGAACAGATTTGAATAGTACCCTAGACCCCTTTCTGCCTGGGGTGCTGGTACGATAACGCCAAGAGATGATAGATCCCTCACACACTCTAGGAAGGCCTCTCTCTTTTCCGCCCTTGAAGACAGGTTTGAAACAAGGAATCTGCCCCTGGGCGGAAGGGACCTGAACCCTATTCTGTAACCCTGGGCAACAACCTCCAAAACCCAATGGTCCTGAACATCCTACAACCAGGCGTCAGATAAAAGAGACAATCTGCCCCTACTCTGTCCGTAAACCTGTCGGGGGCCGCCCCCTTCATGCCGATTTTGATTCGGCGGGCTTCTTGTTCTGCTTAGACTTGTTCCAAGCCAGGCTCCCTTAGGTAGGTCCACCTTCGCAGCCGGATGCTGGTGTTGGGCCTTGTCCGCACAAAAGGGAGGAAAATTAGAACCCTTAGGCTTAGCCTTCTTATCCTGGGGCAGGAAGGCACCCTTGCCTCCTGTAACCGTTGATATAATCGAGTCCAGGCCTGGACCAAACAAAATCTTACCTTGAAAAGACAGGGACAGTAACCTCAGCTTAGAAGTCATGTCCGCCGACCAAGATTTTAGCCACAGCGCCCTGCGAGGTAAAACGGAAAAACCTGACACCTTAGTGTTTAGGCGAAAAATCTGTATATTGGCGTCGCAAATGAAAAAATTGGCAACCTTCAGCGCCTTAATCCTTTCCCGAACCTCTTCGAAAGAGGGCTTGCCCTCAATCATCTAGCACAGAGAATCACACCAACATGACGCAGCTCCGGCAACTGCGGCAACGGCCGCTGCTGGTTGAAAAATAAACCCAGTGTGTTGAAACATCTTTCTTAACATGTTTTCCAACTTTTTATCCATGGGCTCCTTGAACGACGAGCTATCCTCTAGAGGAATAGTCATACGCTTAGCGAGAGTGGAGATAGCCCCTTCCACCTAGGGAATGGTTCCCCACAGCTCAAGCTGGGCCTCCGGAACGGGGAAAAACCTTTAAAAATTAGGAGAAAAGGATGAACCTAATCGTTCCCATTCATTCTTTATAATATTTGCCATCTTTACAGGAACTGGGAAGGTCTGGGGCATCTGTTCGGCTCCAGAACATCCAGAGTAGCAAGCACTTGCTTCAGCAAAAAGCGCAAATTCTCCATTTTAAACCTATAGCCAGGCTCCTCCTCCGCCTGAGGTTTAGATGACACAGACTCCAAACTAGAAGGAACCCCCTCCGAAGCGTCATAGTGGGCCTCATCGTCGTACCACTCCGCAGGAGTCGGGCCACTCTGGAAGGCTCTACCCTTGCGCTTAGTAGAATGCAGTAAAGCATTTTTAGAGACTGCCGTTTGAAGTTGGTCCGCAAAATCTGGCGGCCAGCAAATCTCCCCCGAATGGGGTAACAGTCGGACCCTGGGGCGCTGCATGTGGAATAGGGGATGCAATTAGGGAACGCACTTCAGGGGACGGAGAGCCCTCCGAGGTGGACGGCTCAGTAGTACTAGACATTCTCTTATTTTTAGATGTCGTAGCTCTTTCAATGCATGTGGAACATAGTTGTGCAGGCTGGTCTACCGGAACCTCACAATAAACACAGGTAAAAGACTTAGATAAAGAGGGAGTACCCTCCAACGCGTCAGAATCCTCAATAGCTTTTATCTTAAAAAGCAAATTAAGAACAGGCGCCTATATAACCGCCAATGGCCGGGGCACTCACCACCTCCTCGGACCCGGACTAGAGAAACCGCTTTATCTCCTCCGTTACAGATCTGACTGGAAGTGAAGCCCTAACAGGACCGCCCCTGCCTAAAGGAGAAAACGCACCAAAAAAAAGGGCACACAAAAAACTCCCGGAAATGAACCTGTCAGTTCCACCATATTGCCAGAGCCTCATCCCGCACATAACGCAGCATGTATAGACCCCCCCCCCCCCGTTCAATAAACCCCTTACCAGGAATATTTAACCCTTGATTATGTAAAGATAAAAGGCGCCACGCTGTGGCCCTGACTTCTGTGTTATCAATATAATAAAAAATGAAACAATCTTACCAGAATCCACGCCATGGAACAGGAACACGGCCCTTCAAGTGTGACAGGTCATAGCATCGCTTCTGACATGGACTGGAGAAAAGAAACTTTTACTGTAGGAGCTGTTAATATGAGTCGGGATGGTGTTGCAGAGGAGAGCTCTCCCTGCATCTCCGAACTCTAACTTTTACCCAGGCCCTCAACTGAAAGGTTTGTTAGGGCTACTTAAACTCCCGTCCCATAGCGAAGAGTAGTACTCTCCATAAGAGAAACTTCAGCACCTCTCTGCCATCCTCCTGTGACGAAAGGCAAAGAATGACTGGGGGATGAGGGGAGGTATTTAAGCCTTTGGCTGGGGTGTCTTTGCCTCCTCCTGGTGGCCAGGTTCTTAATTCCCATAAGTAATGAATGAAGCCGTGGACTCTCCTCCCCTTTAGATGGAAATCACACTCACAGCTCTTGTTAAAAGCCAGAACACCCTCTGAAGACAGAGGATTATTTATTAAAAGTAAAGAGTAATTTAAAAATGGATATGAAATCTGCTTAGCGCCACTTTTGTGACTATCATTCTGTGGAGTGATGTATTGATATATTCTTTGCAACAATTGTAACATTCTGCACTATTGGAGCTCCTTTTTCTTTGGTTTCACATATTTGCAGTTTATCTACCTTGTTTCAAGAAGAGCTGATCCTGGGGCACTCCTTTTCAACCATCGACGGAAGCCTCTAGAGGGCGCCTTTGTCCTGAGGGACCATATTTGATGGACTTTGGTGATATTGGGGGGGGGGGGCAGCTACACTACAGACAAAATGGGTAAAAAGCATAAGATTTTGCCAGTACCCAAGATGGCGCCTAATAGGTAGAGGGGGAGGATCAAACACTGCAGCATATATATATATATATATATATATATATATATATATATATATGTATATATATATAAAAGCCTTTTATTTTAGTACTGGCAGACTTTCTGCCAGTACTTAACATGGCGGTGACAATTGTGAGGTGGGGGAGGGAAGAGAGCTGTTTGAGGGGGATCCAACACTGCTGGGCATAATACAAGTGTGGTGCGCAGCGACATTTAGCGGCCTTATAATTACCAAAAAGAGACCTGATGAAACGGTTTGCGAACCGAGAAACGCGTTGCAACCACTGGGGTAATATTAGATACCCCATTATCCACTTTTAAATAGCAACTACTGTGTTGTTTTTAGCATCTTTTGTTTTTAATAAACCAATTTGGATATTTTATTCATTGAGTGGATTTCTTTTACCCACCATTTGCCTGTACTGATATACAAGAGTTCAGCTTGCCATCTGAGCCAGCACTTTGGGATTACTACACACCTTGTTCCACCAACTACTAAGATACCACCTGTTTGGGTGAGCTGCCACACCTACCTAAATCTGCAGCCTGCTTCATTGGTGTGCTCCTGGAATATGTGAGTACCCTCTATACTAAGAAATCACTAGGGGTTGTACCATTAATAGTCTGCACATGTGGTGCCTGTATCTTGTGTCTCCACTGTAGTACCAGCACCTAACGCTTAGAGCGCTGTTGAACGGGTGAGCTGTCATACCTTTACAATTCTGCAGCCTGCCCCTACCCGCACATAAATGTGCTTTTGGAGTATGTAAGTACTCATTTGGCTTTATTTTTTTGTTTTTACTTCTCCTACTGACGATACCACACATGAGGCGCCCCTCTGTTTCTCTTTATTTTTTTATAGTTATACCTGGACCAGCCAGCAAGGAGGAGGCAGCCGATTCAGAAATTACTTTGTATTTGAAGAATATATAAAGGACATTTACACCATCTTAATTATATGCAACATGACTTTTACATCAGCCCTGAAGGTTTTTCACTGTTATAATTTGCCTTGATCTTTTCCTCAATTGTGCTATATTTCATATTTGTGATATATTTTATAATTCATTTTTTGATAATTTTTTGATAATTTTCTGAGCGCCCCCTCTGTGACTAGGTCACTTTCTTACCAAAGCCATATATGTCAGCTATTTCTGAAGAAAGGGGATCCCAGAGAAGCATTTACAACCATTTGTGCCATAATTGCACAAGCTGTTTGTAAATAATTTCAGTGAGAAACCTAAAGTTTGTGAAAAACGTAACGTTTTTTTTATTTGGTCGCATTTGACGGTGAAATGGTGTCATGAAATATACCAAAATGGGCCTAGATCAATACTTTGGGTTGTCTACTACAATAAAGCTAAAATTAACCCTACAAGCTACCTAATTAACCCCTTAACTGCTTGGCATAATACAAGTGTGGTGCACAGCGGCATTTAGCGGCCTTCTAATTAGCAAAAAGTAATGCCAAAGCCATAAATGGCTGCTATTTCTGAACAAAGGGGATCCCAGAGAAGCATTTACAACCATTTGTGCCATAATTGCACAAGTTGTTTGTAAATAATTTCAATGATAAACCTACAGTTTGTGAAAAAGTGAACGATTATTTTTATTTGATCGCATTTGGCGGTGAAATGGTGGCATGAAATATACCAAAATAGGCCTAGATCAATACTTTGGTTTGTCTACTAAAAAAAATATATATACATGTGAAGGGTTATTCAGGGATTCCTGACAGATATTAATGTTACCATGTAACTATCGCTTATTTTGAAAAAACTAAATGCTTTAGAAATAGCAAAGTGCTATTTGTACTTACTGCCCTATAACTTGCAAAAAAGTTAAGAACATGTAAACATCAACAGCTGCATTCATTACTTTTGGGAATTCAGAGCCTGGCCACCAGGAGTAGGCAAAGACACCCCAGCCAAAGGCTTAAATACTCCTCCCATTCCCCTCATCCCCCAGTCATTCTGCCGAGAAACAAGGAACAGTAGAAGAAATATCAGGGTGAAAAGGTGCCAGAAGAATAAAAATTACGCCACCCCACATAAAAACACGGGCAGGAAGCTGTGGACTCTTTCCATCTGAAGAAAAGAAAATTATCAGGTAAGCATAATTTATGTTTTTCTTCATAAATGGAAAGAGTCCACAGCTGCATTCATTACTTTTGGGAAGACAATACCCAAGCTGTAGAGGACACTGAATGCTATCAAACGGGAGGGGACAAAAAGCGTCCCATTCTGACGGCACCAGGCCTGAAACCACAACCCAGCAAAATCCCGCTTCGTTGGAAGCCAGAAAAACATATGAAAGGAAAAAAAGGCCCCAAGGACACTGACCCGCAGAGTCCACAAGCCTTGCTAGAGACCACAGAAACAGACTCAACTGAGCCAACACCCCTCCAGGAGACACCATTGCCCAAAGGACGGTCCTCAACCACATACTCTAACAGAAAAAGGGGAACAACAACCGAAAACTCCCAAAGGGGAGAGGAAATGAAGAAACAAACAAGGATTCCCGGAAGACCCTAAACAGGGTGCAATAATATCCAAATAAAAATGGAAAACCCCAAAAAGTGAGCCAAGCTCACATGGACCCTAAGGGTTCCTGAAACAAGAGAAGGCAACACCCAGACCCCAAACTGTACAGAACCACAAGGTTGAGACCGGGAATCAGAACAGAGAAGAAAACTTCTCCGAAAAAACAGAACAACCACCCCGAAAAAACGTCTGAAACCGGAGTCCCAAGTCGCCAGTAACTCAGAATATCTAAATATTCCTAAACCAACAACGTGCATCAAACCCAGAGAAGCAACCTCTGAACACCACACGCTGCAGTCATACCAGGATGACTTGGAAAATAAAACACTTGCAGACAAGTAAAAAGCAGCCGAAGATAGATAGCCACACCAACTTCCACTAATTAGCGGGCACACTGCAGGTTATACAACGCCGCAAGGCCTACCCACATCTCTGGAACAACGAGGAGCCCAGAACCTCAAAGAGGCTCACCATACCTCAATGATCCAAGGATAGACAACATATCTCAGATCCTATCCCACAGCAGGATCCATGTAGTGAAACCATGGAGCTAACCCCTAATCTGATCAGCTGGCTTAGGCCCAGAAGATCCAGACAAACGTAAGGCCCGAGCCCCAGAATTGTTTAAACCAACAATACTCCAGGAAACACCATACCCCGTCTAAATAAAATAGACTACACAGAGGATAAGACTAACCCGGCAAACTGGTCTAGGACTCACTCATAAATCCCAACCTAAGGGGATGTGGAACACCCCTTACAGAAGTCCAACTTCGAAAGAGCTAGGGCACGACAGAACCACAAAGATTCTAAGCCCAACAGGCGTACAACACCCAACTTCCAGAACCAAGGGGAGATATTGGGGACAAAGTCTCCCGAAGAGCGAGTTAACAAAGGTTAGTCTCCATAATCTCCTCAGGAGTACAGAACCAGAGGACTATATCCAAGGAAAAAGAATGCATAGCATCCCAAACCCCCAGAAACAACCCCTAGACAGAGCCAGGATAAGGAGACCATATAGCCTATAATTCCTAATAAGGAACGTCTAACACCCAGAGTAGGAAGACCGCAAGGCCCTCCCATAAGGCGGCCTCAACCGCTAAGGAGAAAATGGGAGCTTACCTGATGTGTTGTTAAGCCTGCTCCTGAATAAACTTACTCTGATTCACTTTGAGTTCCAGCATTCCTTTCTCCTCATTTCATAAGGAGAAAATGGACAAAGTGCAGAGAAGTCAACCCGAAGGAAGAGTCCCAAAAAGTCCAAAAGCGCTTGAAAGGCAAAACCACCCATAACAGCGGCAAGGAGGCACTAAATCCTCCAAATCTTCAACACATGTGGGGAAGGAAAAACTCAAATCCCGACATATCAGAGCCAACGGAGTGTGACGCACTTGAATTCCACTGAGTGCCAGGCTACCAGCTCGAAAGGCTGATGAGGACTGAGCCAGTCCCCCATGCCCTATGGACCCTCAGGTCCCCTCAGAATGCTTAGCTGACACTTGTAAAAACAATAAAAACACAAATAATAATGCAATTACACAACGCCCAAACTGGGACAGCCAGGCAGAACAGGCGCCACATGTTTGAAATAGACCTCAAGACAGAAGGAGCTTAACCTTAGCCATTAATGTCAAGGCCTAAATATTCACCCCCAGGGAGGGAGAAATAAATGACAAACATAGGACTAAATGCGTTCCCAAAATATCCATAGAAGTAACCAGTTTGATCAAGAAATCGCGCGTATCGATTCCCGAAGGAATATAAAACAAAACATGAGCTCTTTAAATCAAATAAAAGTCATCCTCACCGGATTAAATAAAAGAAAATGCAACCTGTAGGTTTTCTCCCAAGGAGAACAGACACACCCGCAGGCCCAGCCCAACTGAACCCTACTTGTCCAAGTTAAGACTGGAAAGCATACTCAATGATCAGACTATAAAAAGATTACTTCATCCCCTTATATTTAACTCTGTGTGCTCTTCGAAGAAGAAGAAGACTGAGAACGGCTATATCCATTAAGGATGGGATCCTCCAACAACGCCAAAACATGTTGTAGCAGAACACAAAGGCACACCAGTCTATATCGAAAAGCACAGCACACCTCTGTGGGAGCCTCAGGACCAGTCGCTCCCCCGGAGAGCTGAAGGGGCCACCCCATGCCTGGGGGACCCGGGTTGACGGGACACAAACATAATCTTAAGCAGACATCTGGAAGCTGCAGATGTGCTAACGCTATAAGTATTTGCATACGGAAATGTGCCGCAACCTCCGGAGGGAACAAACCACCATCCAGTGAGGGATAAGCATAATCTGGGTCACCTGCACGTGTAGTAACAGAAAGTGGTAGGGAACTCGCCTCTCGAGGGACAGAACCCCCAGAGGCGGATGGCTCAGCGGCCCCCTGATTCCCTGATCCCGAGGAATCAAGCCCTCTAAAAGAGCCTACGGAACATAACTGACTGACATGTGTCATCTGGCCCGATTCGTATTCTTCGCAATAAGTAGAATCTGAATCAGAGACTACCTCAATCTCAACATCAGAGTCCTCCATAACTGAGATATGAATACAAAAAAATGGACCAAATTTGAAAAAAAACTAAACATCACCTTATACCCACAATGGCTGGGGCACTCGCCACCTCCTATGCACCAGACACCAGCGTACCAGAATTTTTGCGTCACCACACAGTCAGTAATGCGGAACCGGAGAGTCAAAAACATGACCACGCCCGGTCACAAGGTAAGCCGCACAATCCAAAAAAAGCGCACCCGACCGCAAAGGCCGAGTCACTTCAAGGCCGTTATGTTCCACAAGCCTAAGAAACACTACACATAAGCAGGTTGAATCACATAACAAACATGATTAAATGATTAAAGACCCCCCTGTTCAATAATCCCCCTCAGGAGATATTAACCCTTGATTCCAAGATACAAAAGGAGCTTTACTGAGACCCTAATTATAGTTAGTCCCGCAAGGTGGTAGCCTCTCAGGAAAACACTTGTAGTACAATACAATCATGAAAGTAAAATGAAACAATCTTACCGGAATCTACGCCGTGGAACAGGAACATGGCCATTCAAGTGTGACAGATAGGAGCATCGCCTCTGCCATGAACTTGAGCGAAGAAAGCAGGCAGCGAAACTCGTCAACGCTGATTGCTTATGGAGCTGTTAAAAATGAGTCTGGATGGTTTCGCGGAAAGACTCTCCCTGCATCTCCGGACATCTAAGCTCTCACTGAGGGGCTGACAGGACTACTTAAAACTCCATTCCCATGCCGAAAAGTACTACCCTCCATAAGAAACTTAATCGTAAAACTTCTGACACTTCTCTTCCAACCTCCTGGGGCGAAAGGCAAAGAATGACTGGGGGATGAGGGGAGTGGGAGGAGTATTTAAGCCTTTGGCTGGGGTGTCTGTGCCTCCTCCTGGTGGCCAGGTTTTGAATTACAAAAAGTAATGAATGCAGCTGTGGACTCTTTCCATTTATGAAGAAAATAGCCCTGGTCCTTAACGGTAAAAAAATCGAAAAGTAGTCTGGTCACTAAGGGGTTAAAGAAACATTGTACTATAAAAAGGTATCACCTTTAATGTGTTCCCAATGGTCAATTTTACCTTCTGAAGTGTATTAAATTGTTTTCAAATAGATATTTTACCTTTAGTTTGTCATTTGAAAAAGTTGGTTTTGCTTGTTGAAACTACCACTTATACTAAAATGTCAATACTGTAATTTTTGTTATAGAAAAGCTACAAGAGACTGCAGCAGAAACCAACCCTAGTAGAAAGTGGGAGAGTAACAAATAATCCAGCTCAATTAAAATGATGCCACTGCAACTGCTCTGAATACAAATAACTCTTAGCAGCTAGTTGTGTGTGTACATTGTCCCTTTAATGCAAACCATTCTGCCAAAAGGTTGTTTTATAATGGTTAATAAGAATATACAGTAAATTCACTTTAAAGGGACAGTCAACACTAAAATTGTTATTGTTTAAAAAAAATAGAAAATGCCTTTACTACCCATCCCCCAGCTTTGCACAACCAACATTGTTATATTAATATACTTTATAACATTTAAACCTCTAAATGTCTGCCTGTTTCTAAGCCATTAAAGACAGCCTCTTATCACATGATTTTTATTTGCTTTTCATAACAGGATACTGCTAGTTCATGTGAACCACATAGATAACATTGCGATCACGCGTGGCTTGTGGCAGGCGCTGCACTAATTGGCTAAAATGCAAGTCAATAGACAATAACTAAAAGTCATGTGATCAGGGGGCTGTCAGAAGATGCTTAGACAAGGTAATCACAGAGGTAAAAAGTATATTAATATAATCGTGTTGGTTATGCAAAAATTGGTAATGGGTAATAAAGGCATTATCTATCTTTTAAAACAATAAAAATTCTGGTGTAGACTTGTCCCTTTAAAGCACCACCTCAGGTCCATGAAATAATGCAACATAATCTAAATATTTTTAGTTTTGCATGTATGTAGTTTTGCATAAATGTAAAGTTGCCCATTTTATTGCATGTGTGGGATAGCTTATTAATATGTTTGACAATAAGCAGGCTGAAATTCTTGCCTGAAAAATTAGACACTGGGACAAAAGATCTTGCCTTTGTGAAAAAAACATAATTTATGTAAGAACTTACCTGATACATTAATTTCTTTCATATTGGCAAGAGTCCATGAGCTAGTGACGTATGGGATATACATTCCTACCAGGAGGGGCAAAGTTTCCCAAACCAAAAATGCCTATAAATACACCTCCCACCACACCCACAACTAAGTTTAACGAATAGCCAAGTAGTGAGGTGATAACAAAAAGGAGTAAAAAAGAAGCATACAAAAAGAGGAACTGGAATATAATTGTGCTTTTATACAAAAAAAACATAACCACCATAAAAAGGGTGGGCCTCATGGACTCTTGCCAATATGTAAGAAATTAATTTATCAGGTAAGTTCTTACATAAATTATGTTTTCTTTCATGTAATTGGCAAGACTCCATGAGCTAGAGACGTATGGGATAGAAATACCCAAGATGTGGAAGTCCACAGAAGAGTCACTAGAGAGGGAGGGATACAATAACAACAGCTATTTCTACTGAGAAATTAAATCCACACAATAATAAAGTTTTTCTTAAAAAAAAATTAAATCAAAAGCAGAAGAATCAAACTGAGACAGCTGCCTGAAGAACTTTTCTACCAAAGACTGCTTCAGAAGAAGCAAAATACATAAAAATGGTAAAAACAAGTATGCAAAGAAGACCAAATTACTGATTTGCAAATTTGATCAACTGAAGCTTCATTCTGAAAAAGCCCAAGAAATGGCGACTGGACTTAGTTGAATGAGCTGTAAATCTCTGAGGCGGAGCCTGCCTCCAAATAAGCCTTGAAAAACAAAAGCTTTAACCAGGATGCCAAAGAAATGGAAGAGGCTTCCTAACCTTTTCTGGAACCAGAAAAACAACAAATAGATTAGAAGTCTTCTGAAATCCTAGTAACCTTGATATAGAATTATAAAGTTCTTACCACATCCAAAGGAGGTAAAGAACTCTCAAAGAATTCTTTAGGGTTAGGACACAAAGAAAGAACAACAATTTCTCTACTAATGTTGTTCAAATTCACAACCTTAGGAAAAAAAAGAAGTCCACAAAACAACTTATCTAGATGAAAAAAATCAGATAAGGAGACACACAAGAGAGAGATGATAAATCAGAAACTCTTGTAGCAGAAAAAATAGTCAAAAGAAACAACAAAGTAGATAATCTTCAAAGAAAATATAGGCTCAAAAGAGAAGAGCCTGCAAAATCTTTAAACCAAATAAGACTCCAAAAAGGAGAAATGAATAAATGAACAGGCTTGATACCAACCAAAGCCTGAACAAAACAGTGAACATCAGGAAGTTTAAACAATCTTTCTAGGAAATAAAACAGAAAGAACAGAGATTTGTCCCTTCAAAAAAAATTGCAGACAAACTTATCCAAGCCTTCCTGAAAAAACTGTAAAATCCGAGTTATAAAACAATGCCAAAAGAATTTATAAGAAGAACACCATAAAATATAGGTTTTCCAAACCTGATAATACATGTTCCTTGAAACAGACTTATAAGCCTGCAACATAGTGATAAAAAGTCTCTCTGACTAAACACTAATCAAATTCCATACCATCAAATTAGTAATTAAAAGCCCCTAAAACAAGAGGGCTGGCCAAAGAGGGCTGGCCAAAGAGAAAGCGGCCAAGGATGGCAACTTGGACATCTGAACAAGATCCACATACCAAACCTGTAAGGCCATGCTGATGCCATCAGAAACACATGAGATTATTCCAATATGATCTTAGAAATCACCCTTGGAGGCGGAAATATGAAGTCAGGTTGCAAAACCAAGACACTGCTAATGCATCCACCATTTCTGCCTGAAGATCCCTGGACCTGAAAAGGTACCTGGGAAATAAAGAATACACAACTCTATAGAGATGTAAAGACTCTCCCGGATGTAAAGACTGACGGCTGAGATAATCCACCTCCCAAATGACTAAACCTGAGATAAAAAATCGTAGAAAATAGAAAGGAGAGGAATTCCATCTAAGAACATATTCAATATACTTCTTAATTGCTTAAGGAACTAAGAGTCCCTATTTGTTGATTGGCATATGCCACAGTTGTGATATTGTCTGTCAAAGCAAAAAATTAAAAAGTTCTCTCCTAAAAGAGGACAACCCTGAAAAATAGCACAGAGTTCTAAAATATTGATTGAAAACCTCGCCTCTTGAAGTTTCCAAACCCCTTGTGCTGTCAGAGACCCTCAGACAGCTCCCCAACCTGTAAGACTTGCATACATTAAGAATACACAACAGGAAGGACAAACAAAAGGAGGCCCCCTGAATAAAACAATGATAGACTAATCACCAAAACAGAGAGAGTAGAGTGTTAGGATGTAAAACTATCAACTGTGATATCTAAAAACAATCCATGTATCATTGATTCAGTATGCAAAGCAAAAAGAGATCTCAGATGAAAAATGAGCAAAGGGAACAACGCCTGATGCTGCAGTTATGAGACCTAAAACTTCCATACACATAGCCACTGAAAGAAATGTTGTAGACTGTAATTTAGACAGGCTAACACCAATTACAACTTACTTTTGCCAGATAAAGACATGAACACAGAATCCATCTAGAAACCCAAAAAGAAGTGACACGTGTCTGAGGAATCACGAAACTCTTAGGTAAATTAAATCCTCTAACCATGTCTTGAAGAAACAAAACTTAGTTGAGTCATGAGGGATTCCAAAAAAAGAAAAGTCCATATATTTGAATACTGCTCTTTCATATGTATGTATTGGGTACTTGTAAAGCGTGTCTAATCACCCGTAAGCGACTCAAGACGCTGCTCATTTAATCGACCTCGGAAGGATGAAAGGCTGAATGGACCTCGCCGGGAATCAAACCTGCAACCCTCAGGTTGCTACAGAGTTCAGCCACAGTGCATTAGCATGCTGAGCTATCTGTCTGGCATTAATAAAAGAAAAGTTTAAGCTAATACCAAGATACCATCCAAATAAGGAAGCACCACAATACCCTACTGTCTTGAAGGGCACCAAGAACCTTTGAAAATATTCATAAAGCTATCCCAAATGGAAAAGCGACAAATTAGTAAAGCTTATCTAAAAAGGAAAATCTCAGAATCCACAAGTGGTCTGAATGAAATAAAATGACCTTGTTGAACAAAAAGGCATAATAATTCTTATAATCGCCAACTTAAAAGTTGAGACTCTAACAAAACAATATAAAAGTCTTCAGATCCAAGATTGGACTGAATAAACCTTTCTTCTTTGGGAAAAAGAATAGAATTTAATAGAAACCCAAACCCTGTTCCTGCGTAAAGAACTGGTATAATCACTCCTGTAAAAAATTTTACAGAGTGTACTGAGAAAAAAGATTCTTCCCATAGGAGGTCTCATTCAAAAAATCTATTCAAACCCTAAGAATAATATAGATTTTGGACTGAGTCCATCCAAAAACTATTTAATCTGCCTCCCCATCAGAAGGACTGGTTTGAGAACCGCACCTTCATGCAGTCTAATAAATAGTAATTATATCGCATTTTTCTCACAGAAGGATACAAAAAAACGCGTTTTCAGTGCTTACACTCTGAGTTAACCAAATTAGCAGCTGATAAAAACAGTTGTTATTATTACCCAAATAAATGGTAGACAATAAATTGACCTCAAAGGGCTGTATTAACCCTGCCGGGAAATGAATCTATGACCCTTGGATCTAGAACAAGCGTTTGTAGTCAGAACATTCACCAACTGATCTACATCACCGGACTTAAAGTAGGGCAGAAAAAAACTCTAAACCTCCAGAAATAGTGGAGATAATAGAAATCAAACAAATTATTATCCTAACAAGATAGAGATAATAAAATATATTTGAAATCATAATAATAGATATAGTAAACATAATTAAATGAATACATCTAAAGTAAATAAACAGAGTTAAATACTTGAGAATCTGAAACTGCTTATGCTAACTATTCAACAAAAGTTGAGAGAACAGTAATGTCAGCCACAGATAAAGCTGAGCTAAAAATATAAACAGTATGTGAATATGCTCTACTAAGGTTATATTCAAATTCTAAAGAATCCTGTAAATAAGTACCAATTTCCATAGAAATAGTAGTACAGTCCCAAGAGGGAATCAGAATAACCATTCTCTAGAATATAATACAGATAGTATATTGAATAGGAAAAGACCTCAAGAGCAAAAATGTTAAAATCCATATTTGAAAAGGATTATTAACATACGGCTAGATTACGAGTTCTGCGTTAGCCTTAAAAAGCAGCGTTAAGGGGTCCTAACGCTGCTTTTTAGCTAACGCTGGTATTATGAGTCAGGCAGGAAAGGGTCTACCGCTTACTTTTTTTCTGCGACTCGAGGCTACCGCAAATCCCCTTACGTCAATTGCGTATTCTATCTTTCTATGGGATTTGCCTAACGCTGGTATTATGAGTCTTGGAAGAAGTGAGCGGTAGAGCCTCTACCTCCAAGACTCCAACCGCAAAAAAAAGTCAGTAGTTAAGAGTTTTATGGGCTAACGCCGGAACATAAAGCTCTTAACTACAGTGCTAAAAGTACACTAACACCCATAAACTACCTATGAACCCCTAAACCGAGGCCCCCCACATCGCAAACCCTATAATAACATTTTTTAACCCGAGCAGACATCGGCGCCACCTACATTATCCCTATGAACCCCTAATCTGCTGTCCCTAACATCGCCGACACCTATATTATATTTATTAAGCCCTAATCTGTCCCCCCCCCCAACCTCACCGCCACCTACCTACACTTATTAACCCCTAATCTGCCGACCGGACATCGCCACAACTATAATAAATGTATTAACCCCTAAACTGCCGCACTCCCGCCTCGCAAACACTATAATAAATCTTATTAACCCCTAATCTGCCCTCCCTAACATCGCCGCCACCTACCTACAATTATTAACCCCTAATCTCCCGCCCCCAACGTCGCCGCTACTATAATAAAGTTATTAACCCCTAAACCTAAGTCTAACCCTAACACCCCCCCTAATTTAAATATAATTTAAATAAAATGAAATAAAATTACTATCATTAAATAAATTAATCCTATTTAAAACTAAATACTTACCTATAAAATAAACCCTAATATAGCTACAATATAAATAATAATTACATTGTAGCTATTTTAGGGTTTATATTTATTTTACAGGCAATTTTGTATTTATTTTAACTAGGTACAATAGCTATTAAATAGTTAATAACTATTTAATAGCTACCTAGTTAAAATAATTACAAAATTACCTTTAAAATAAATCCTAACCTAAGTTACAAATACACCTAACACTACACTATCAATAAATTAATTAAATAAATTAGCTACAATTATCTAAACTAAAATACAATTAAATAAACTAAACTCTAATACAAAAAAAACAAACACTAAATTACAGAAAATAAAAAAAATTACAAGAAGTTTAAACTAATTACACCTAATCTAAGCCCCCTAATAAAATAAAAAAGCCCCCCAAAATAATAAAATACCCTACCCTATACTAAATTACAAAGTAATCAGCTCTTTTACCAGCCCTTAAAAGGGCTTTTTGCGGGGCATTGCCCCAAAGTAATCAGCTCTTTTACCTGTAAATAAAAATACAATACCCCCCCAACATTACAACCCACCACCCACACACCCCTACTCTAAAACCCACCCAAACCCCCCTTAAAAAAACCTACCACTAACCCCCTGAAGAACTCCCTACCTTGAGTCGTCTTCACCCAGCCGAGCCGAATTCTTCATCCAAGCGTGGCAGAAGAGGTCCACCATCCGGTTGAAGTCTTCATCCAAGCGGGGCAGAAGAGGTCTTCCATCCAATTGAAGTCTTCATCCAAGCGGGGCAGAAGAGGTCTTCCATCCGATTGAAGACTTCATCCAAGCGACATCTTCTATCTTCACTAATCCGGAGCGGAGCGGCAGCATCCTGAAGACCTCCGACGCGGAACATCCATCCTGGCCGACGACTTTCCGACGAATGACGGTTCCTTTAACTCATCCAAGATGGCGTCCCTCAAATTCCGATTGGCTGATAGGATTCTATCAGCCAATCGGAATTAAGGTAGGAAAAATCTGATTGGCTGATCCAATCAGCCAATCGGATTGACCTTGCATTCTATCGGCTGATCGGGACAGCCTATAGAATGCAAGGTCAATCCGATTGGCTGATTGGATCAGCCAATCGGACTGAACTTCAATCTGATTGGCTGATTGAATCAGCCAATCAGATTTTTCCTATCTTAATTCCGATTGGCTGATAGAATCCTATCAGCCAATCAAAATTTGAGGGACGCCTTCTTGGCTCGGCTGGGTGAAGACGACTCAAGGTAGGGAGATCTTCAGGGGGTTAGTGTTAGGTTTTGTTAAGGGGGGTTTGGGTGGGTTTTAGAGTAGGGGTGTGTGGGTGGTGGGTTGTAATGTTGGGGGGGGTATTGTATTTTTATTTACAGGTAAAAGAGCTGATTACTTTGGGGCAATGCCCCGCAAAAAGCCCTTTTAAGGGCTGGTAAAAGAGCTGATTACTTTGTAATTTAGTATAGGGTAGGGTATTTTATTATTTTGGGGGGCTTTTTTATTTTATTAGGGGGCTTAGATTAGGTGTAATTAGTTTAAACGTCTTGTAATTTTTTTTATTTTCTGTAATTTAGTGTTTTTTTTATTAGAGTTTAGTTTATTTAATTGTATTTTAGTTTAGATAATTGTAGATAATTTATTTAATTAATTTATTGATAGTGTAGTGTTAGGTGTGTTTGTAACTTAGGTTAGCATTTATTTTACAGGTCATTTTGTAATTATTTTAACTAGGTAGCTATTAAATAGTTATTAACTATTTAATAGCTATTGTACCTAGTTAAAATAAATACAAAGTTGCCTGTAAAATAAATATAAACCCTAAAATAGCTACAATGTAATTATTATTTATATTGTAGCTATATTAGGGTTTATTTTATAGGTATTTAGTTTTAAATAGGATTAATTTATTTAATGATAGTAATTTTATTTAGTTTTATTTAAATTATATTTAATTTAGGGGGGTGTTAGGGTTAGGCTTAGACTTAGGTTTAGGGGTTAATAACTTTATTATAGTAGCGGCGACGTTGGGGGCGGGAAAATAGGGTTTAATAATTGTAGGTAGGTGGTGGCGATGTTAGGGAGGGCAGATTAGGGGTTAATAAGATTTATTATAGTGTTTGCAAGGCGGGAGTGCGGCAGTTTAGGGGTTAATACATTTATTATAGTTGTGGCGATGTCCGGTCGGCAGATTAGGGGTTAATAAGTGTAAGTAGGTGGCGGCGAGGTTGGGGGGGACAGATTAGGGCTTAATAAATATAATATAGGTGCCGGCGATGTTAGGGACAGCAGTTTAGGGGTTCATAGGGATAATGTAGGTGGCGGCGATGTCCGGTCGGAAGATTAGGGGTTAAAAAAATTTATTATAGGGTTTGCGAGGCGGGAGTGCGGCGGTTTAGGGGTTAATACATTTATTATAGTGACGGCGACGTTGGGGGGACAGATTAGGGGGTAATAAATAGAATATAGGTGTCGGCGATATTAAAGGCAGCAGATTAGGGGTTAATAATATAATGTAGGTGTCAGCGATAGCGGGGGCGGCAGATTAAGGGTTAATAAGTGTAAGATTAGGGGTGTTTAGACTCGGGGTTCATGTTAGGGTGTTAGGTGTAGACTTAGAAAGTGTTTCCCCATAGGAAACAATGGGGCTGCGTTAGGAGCTGAACGCTGCATTTTTGCAGGTGTTAGGTTTTTTTTCAGCCAGCTCAGCCCCATTGTTTTCTATGGGGAAATTGTGCATGAGCACGTTTTTCCAGCTTACCGCTACCATAGGCAACGCTGGTATTGAGAGTTGAAGTGGAGCTAAATTTGGCTCAACGCTCCCTTTTCTGAGGCTAACGCAGCCATTCAGATAACTCGTAATACCAGCGTTGTCTTAAGGGTGAGCTGGAAAAAAAAGGCTTGTTAGCACCGCAGGTCTTTACCGACAAAACTCGTAATCTAGGCGATAGTTAATAGGAGGACTAGACTCCTAAAAGCTATAAATAACAACATTTCCTTAACAAAGAACAAAAAATGTTCAAATGAAAACTAAGGAGAATTTTTAACAAACTGTCTGATATAGGATCCTTTGAGCCAAAGAAACCTTCATCAGTAGAATAAACTTAAGTATGCTGTCGGCCAGAACAAAATGAATTAAATCTTAACAATTTTGAAAAGTTCGTAAGCTTACTTAAAGGCATAATAGCAGTCATAACCTTTTATGATATAAGCAACAACATATGATGTTTGCAGATGAAATCAAGTACATAAACTGAATATATAAAAAACAGTAAATGTAGAAACATTGCTAGCATAAAACATGATAAATAAATGACACATAATTGAGCTGAAGAAATAACAACAGCTTAATAATGAAAAGAACACATTTAGCTTTGTAGAATTGTGTTCCAGGGCATCATAGTTTCTACAGTAACATCAGAGTCAGGATCAAAATGGGACATCTCGCAAAATGTAACAGAAAAAATAAATAAATAACATTAGGCAAAACATTCAATTTCCACAATGTAACAGTTTCAGTAGAGAAAAACAAAAGATAGTATTTTTTTTATTTTAAATAAATTCATGAAAACAGCGAGCAATAGAGGGAGAGCGGTAAAATAACTAAAGTTTGGCGCCAATAATGACGCATTACGCAAAAATAAGTTACAATTTTTTGGCGCAAAACTAACACCAGGAAATGACAACTCACGTTATAACAAACGCAATTTCGTGCCAAATCAACTAGTGTCAACAAAGACGCAGGAAATGACAAAATTTGCACCATCAGAGGTGCAACTTTGCGCCAAAAAATATTGCGCCAAGAATGACACAAAAAAGCTTTTTCGTGCCCTCGCGAGTCTAGATTTGACCGCGAAAAAATGAAAGTCAAATTAGAAAAAGACTGAACCCTAGGTAAGAAAAATTTTAAATAAACTTCCCAAACATGATTCCTATACTGAAACTGTTTAGACTGCAAAGGGAAATACACATAGACCTACCTCATGGCAGATATAAAGTTTTAAATATATGTTTTTTACTTATATTAATACATAAAGCGCCAAACCATAGCTGAGAGTGTCTTAAATAATGATACATACTTACCAAAAGACACTCATCCACATATAGCAGATACATAGTAACATAGTAGATGAGGTTGAAAAAAGACCGAAGTCCATTGAGTTCAACCTATACAAATCTAAAATATATACAAAAAACTCCAGTTAAGATTAAATAATCCCACTAAAAGGTGACCCATTTAATACTAGCAATCATATCCATGAATTTTATTTATAGAGAGAAATGTATCCAAATAATTTTAAATGTATCTAGGGTATTGGCATTCAGTACCTCCTTTGGTAATGAGTTCCACAATTTTATTGCTCTTACAGTGAAAAAAAATTTCCGTTGCAGGAGATTAAATCTCCTATCCTCCAACCTTAAATTGTGACCTCTGGTCACAAACAATTTTCTTGGAATAAACAGAGCTTCTGCCATCTCTGTATATGGACCTTGAATATATTTATATAAAGTAATCATTTCACCTCTTAAGCGCCTGTTTTCTAAAGAAAACAGACCCAATTTGGCTAGCGTCTCCTCATAGGTTAAATTCTCCAATCCCCTTATTAGCTTTGTGGCCCTTCTCTGAACTTTTTCTAGTTCTGCAATATCTTTTTTTGCGATTATTCCCCATCTTTAGCTTGTTATCTATTACTACCCCCAAATCCCTTTCCTCCTGTGTTTGGCTAAGTCTTGTCCCATTTAAATAATACGTTGCCTGCTTATTTTTACTTCCAAAATGTAGAACCTTGCATTTTCCCGTATTAAATATCATTTTCCATTTACTTGCCCATACTTCTAATTTTTGCAGGTCCCTTTGTAATGAAAGTTCATTCTGCTCTGACCTAATGACCTTACTTAACTTAGTATCATCTGCAAAAATAGAGATGTTGTTATTTAATCCTAGCTTCAATTCATTTATAAAAATATTAAAAAGAATAGGGCCCAGTACTGATCCCTGGGGGACTCCACTGATTACCTTTGTCCAATTTGAGTATGATCCATTTACTACTACTCGTTGCTCCCTATCTTTTATCCAGTTATTTATCCATAAGCTAACATTTTGAGCTATTCCCAGTCCCTTAATTTTGTGCATTAATCTCTCATGTGGCACTGTATCAAACGCCTTTGCAAAATCTAAGTATATCACATCAACTGATTCCCCTTTATCTATATTTTTACTTACTTCCTCATAGAATCTAATTAGATTAGTTTGACATGATCTATTTCTCAAAAAACCATGCTGATTAGAACTCATATTCTTGTTTACACGAATATGGTCATCAATATAATCCCCTTATAATCCCTTCAAATATCTTCCCCACTATTGATGTCAGACTAACTGGTCTATAGCTTCCTGGATCATCCCTACTTCCCTTTTTGAAGAGTGGCACCACATCAGCTTTACGCCAATCCTTGGGTACCATGCCTGAGGATAATGAGTCTTGAAAAATTAAGAGTAGAGGTTTGTTTATAACAGTGCTAAATTCCCTTAACACCATTGGGTATATTCCATCTGGGCCTGGAGTTTTATTTACTTTAATATTACCCAATTTGTTCCAGATATCCTCTATACATAACACAGTTAATGGTATGGGCTGGCATGTTCTATTTTGTTCCAAAGTATCATTCAATGGTTCCTCTCTTGTGTATACTGAAGAAAAAAACTGGTTTAGTATCTCAGCCTTCTCCCTGTCATTGTTAATTGTCTTTCTTAGATTTTTTGCTATTTATGTACTTAAAAAACCTTTTAGGGTTAGATTTAGAATCCTTTGCAATTAATTTTTCATTTTCAATTTTGGCTAATTTGATTGCTTTTTTGCATGATTTGTTACATTGCTTATAAATATGGAATTTTGAGTCTGTACTATTTTCTTTGAATAATTTAAATGCCCTACGTTTTTTTGTAAAACTGAATTGTGGGTGTGGTGAGGGGTGTATTTAAAGGCATTTGAGGTTTGGAAAACTTTGCCCCCTCCTGGTAGTAATGTATATCCCATACGTCACTAGCTCATGGACTCTTGCCAATTACATGAAAGAAATACATACTACACCTCACTGTATGGATTTCAGTAGAGGGAATCTCAAGCTTCTGTGTTAATGTGTAAATAATAAAATAACCTCAGATTTGGGTTGTTCTATTTTTTTTGTCAAGAGGTTCAATGCGGAATGAATAGAAAATCGTATATATTAACATTAAATACATATCTGAAACTATCCTCTTTGAGCTCTGAAATTACTACAACTACTAAACTTAGCCCACTACCTCCATATACTGAGCCTCTGAAGTCAGAATTAAAGGAACATTCCAGTCAAAATTTAAATGCACATATATGAATTACATCTTTGACTAGAAACAAATTTGCAATATAGATGTATTAGCAAAAATGCTTCTAGTAAAAGTTATCATTGTTTTAGTGTTAACATTTTTCTCTGCATGTGCACGTGAAGTATAAATAGATATTCTCACAGCACTGGCAATTTAAATACTGCAGTTGTTTAGATCATCAGTGGGGCTTGTATCTTGTCAGCACTTAACAAATTGAGTCATTACCAGATGTTAAAAGCACCTTAGGCTCTCTGAGCAAGTGCTGTGTTTAAAATGCTGGTGCACGGTGCATACTAAAATACACATTTGAAACAGCTATAGCTTTTATTAGAAGCATTTTTGCTAATGCATGTATATTACAAAAATGATTCTATTCAAGACTACAATGAATCCATGTAAAGTAAATTTTTGGCTGGAATGTCCCTTTAAAGACTGAAGATTTGAGTAAGTAGACAGAAGCTTGAACAGTGATGAGCTGAAAGCAGAGCTGCATGGAGATAAACCTATAATCCCTCTCAGGAAGGACACCTCTGAAAGAGGAGGGAAGGAACACCTTGCCAAGCTTATGTCCAACCATGACTGCTGAGAACCCACAGTAGATATTCAATATGTACAGTCTCTAAAAGTAAATATGAAGCCTGAATCCAGATATCATACAAAAAAAAACTAAATTTATGCTTACCTGATGAATTGATTTCTTCTATGGTAAGACGAGTCCATGGATTCATCCTTTACTTGTGGGATATTATCCTCCTGCTAACAGGAAGTGGCAAAGAGCACCACAGCAGAGCTGTCTATATAGCTCCTCCCTTAGCTCCACCCCACAGTCATTCGACCAAAGGTACAGGAAGGAAAACATAATTTATGCTTACCTGATAAATTTATTTCTCTTGTAGTGTATCCAGTCCACGGATCATCCATTACTTGTGGGATATTCTCATTCCCAACAGGAAGTTGCAAGAGGACACCCACAGCAGAGCTGTAATATAGCTCCTCCCCTAACTGTCATAGCCAGTCATTCGACCGAAAACAATTCGAGAAAGGAGGAACCATAGGGTGTAGTGGTTACTGTAGTTTAAATTTAAAAATTACCTGCCTTAAAATGACAGGGCGGGCCGTGGACTGGATACACTACAAGAGAAATAAATTTATCAGGTAAGCATAAATTATGTTTTCTCTTGTTAAGTGTATCCAGTCCACGGATCATCCATTACTTGTGGGATACCAATACCAAAGCTAAAGTACACGGATGAAGGGAGGGACAAGGCAGGAACTTAAATGGAAGGAACCACTGCCTGTAAAACCTCTCTCCCAAATATAGCCTCCGAAGAAGCAAAAGTATCAAATTTGTAAAATTTTGAAAAAGTATGAAGCGAAGACCAAGTCGCAGCCTTGCAAATCTGTTCAACAGAAGCCTCATTTTTAAAGGCCCAAGTGGAAGCCACAGCTCTAGTGGAATGAGCTGTAATCCTTTCAGGAGGGCTGCTGTCCAGCAGTCTCATAGGCTAAGCGGATTAAGCTTCTTAGCCAAAAAGAAAAAGAGGTTGCCAAAGCCTTTTGACCTCTCCTCTGTCCAGAGTAGACAACAAACAAAGCAGATGTTTTGACGAAAATCTTTAGTAGCTTGTAAGTAAAACTTTAAAGCACAGACCACGTCCAGATTGTGTAACACAAGGATGGAACCACAATCTCTTGATTGATATTCTTGTTAGATACCACCTTAGGTAAGAACCCAGGTTTGGTACGCAGGACTACCTTATCCGTACGAAAAATCAGATAAGGAGAATCACATTGTAAGGCAGATAGCTCAGAGACTCTACGAGCCGAGGAAATAGCTACCAAAAAAAAAAAAAAAAAAAAAAAGAACTTTCCAAGATAAAAGTTTATCTATGGAATGAAGAGGTTCAAACGGAACTCCTTGAAGAACCTTAAGAACCAAGTTTAAGCTCCATGGTGGAGCAACAGGTTTAAACACAGGCTTGATTCAAACTAAAGCCTGACAAAATGCCTGAACGTCTGGAACATCTGCCAGACGCTAGTGCAAAAGAATAGACAAAGCAAAAATCTGTCCCTTTAAGAAACTAGCTGACAATCCTTTTTCCAAACCTTCTTGGAGAAAAGATAAAATCCTAGGAATCCTGACCTTACTCCATGAGTAACCCTTGGATTCACACCAATAAAGATATCTACGCCATACCTTATGGTAAATTTTCCTGGTGACAGGCTTTCGTGCCTGTATTAAGGTATCAATAACTGACTCGGAGAAGCCACGCTTTGATAAAATCAAGCATTCAATCTCCAGGCAGTCAGCCTCAGAGAAATTAGATTTGGATGGTTGAAAGGACCCTGAAGTAGAAGGTCCTGTCTCAGAGGCAGAGACCATGGTGGAAAGGATGACATGTCCACTAGATCTGCATACCAGGTCCTGCGTAGCCACGCAGGTGCTATCAGAATCACCGATGCTCTCTCCTGCTTGATCTTGGCAATCAGTCGAGGGAGCAGAGGAAACGGTGGAAACACATAAGCCAGGTTGAAAGACCAGGGCGCTGCTAGAGTATCTATCAGTGTCACCTTGGGATCCCTGGACCTGGATCCGTAACACGGAAGCTTGGCGTTCTGGCGAGACGCCATGAGATTCAGTTCTGGTTTGCCCCAACGGAGAATCAGTTGTGCAAATACCTCCGGATGGAGTTCCCACTCTCCCGGATGAAAAGTCTGACGACTTAGAAAATCCGCCTCCCAGTGCTCTACACCTGGGATATGGATAGCTGATAGGTGGCAAGAGTGAATCTCTGCCCAGTGAATTATTTTTGAAACTTCTAACATCTCTAGGGAACTTCTTGCTCCCCCTCGATGGTTGATGTAAGCTACAGTCGTGATGTTGACCGACTGAAATCTGATGTACCTCAGAGTTGCTAACTGAGGCCAAACCTGAAGAGCCTTGAATATCGCTCTTAGTTCCAGAATATTTATTGGAAGGAGAGACTCCTCCTGAGTCCACGATCCCTGAGCCTTCAGGGAGTTCCAGACTGCACCCCAACCTAGAAGGCTGGCATTTGTTGTTACAATAGTCCAATCTGGCCTGCGAAGGTCATACCTTTGGAAAGATGGACCCGAGATAGCCACCAGGGAAGAGGATCCCTGGTCTCTTGGTCCAGATTCAGTTGAGGGGCCAAATCTGTGTAATCCCCGCTCCACTGACTGAGCCTGCATAGTTGCAGCGGTCTGAGATGTAAGCGTGCAAACGGCACTATGTCCATTGCCGCTACCATTAAGCCGATTACTTCCATACACTAAGCCACCAAAGGGCGCGGAATGGAATGAAGAACCCGACAGGAATTTAGAAGCTTTGATAACCTGGACTCCGTCAAGGTAAATTTTCATTTCTACAGAATCTATCAGAGTCCCTAGAAAGGAAACTCTTGTGAGTGGGGATAGAGAACACTTTTCCTCGTTCACTTTCCACCCATGCGACCTCAGAAATGCCAGTACTACGTCCATATGAGACTTGGCAATTTGGAAGTTTGACGCCTGTATCAGGATGTCGTCTAAATAAGGGGCTACTGCTATGCCCCACGGCCTTAGGACCGCCAAAAGCGACCCTAGAACCTTTGTAAATATTCTGGGGGTGTAGCTAATCCAAAGGGAAGAGCTACAACTGGTAATGCCTGTCTTGAAAGGCAAACCTGAGAAACCGATGATGATCTTTGTGTATCGGAAAGGTGAAGATAAGCATCCTTTAGATCCACTGTAGTCATATATTGACCCTCCTGGATCAGTGGTAGGATGGTACGAATAGTTTCCATCTTGAATGACGGAACTTTGAGGAATTTGTTTAACATCTTTAGATCCAAAATCGGTCTGAAGGTTCCCTCTTTTTTGGGAACCACAAACAGATTTGAGTAAAAACCCTGTTCCTGTTCCTCCTTTGGAACTGGATGGATCACTCCCATAACTAGGAAGTCTCGTACACAGTGTAAGAATGCCTCACTCTTTATCTGGTTTGCAGATAATTGTGAAAGGTGAAATCTCCCTTTTGGGGGGAAGCTTTGAAGTCCAGAAGATATCCCTGGGATATAATTTCCAACGCCCAGGGATCCTGAACATCTCTTGCCCACGCCTGGGCGAAGAGTGAAAGTCTGCCCCCTACTAGATCCGTTACCGGATAGGGAGTCGTTCCTTCATGCTGTCTTAGAGGCAGCAGTAGGCTTTTTGACCTGCTTACCTTTTTTCCAGGTCTGGTTTGGTCTCCAGACCGTCTTGGATTGAGCAAAAGTTCCCTCTTGTTTATTATTAGAGGAAGTTGATGCCGCACCTGCCTTGAAGTTTCGAAAGGCACGAAAATTAGACTGTTTGGCCCTAGATTTGGACCTGTCCTGAGGAAGGGCACAACCCGTGATATCAGCAATAATCTCCTTCAAACCAGGCCCGAATAGGGTCTGCCCCTTGAAGGGAATGTTAAGTAGCTTAGATTTTAAAGTCACGTCAGCTGACCATGATTTAAGCCATAGCGCTCTGCGCGCCTGTATAGCAAAACCAGAATTCTTAGCCGTTAGTTTATTCAAATGAACAATGGCATCAGAAATAAAATAATTGGCTAGCTTAAGTGCTCTAAGTTTGCCAAGTATGTCATCCAATGGAGTCTCTACCTGTAAAGCCTCTTCCAGAGACTCAAACCAGTACGCCGCAGCAGCAGTGACAGGGGCAATGCATGCAATGGGCTGTAGGATAAAACCTTGTTGAATAAATATTTTCTTAAGGTAACCTTCTAATTTTTTATCCATTGGCTCTAAAAAAGCACAACTGTCCTCGACAGGGATAGTAGTACGCTTTGCTAGAGTAGAAACTGCTCCCTCCACCTTAGGGACTGTCTGCCATAAGTCCCGTGTGGTGGCGTCTATTGGAAAACATTTTTCTAAAAATAGGAGGGGAAGAGAACGGCACACCTGGTCTATCCCATTCCTTATTAATAATTTCTGTAAACCTTTTAGGTATTGGAAAAACATCAGTACACACCGGCACTGCAAAGCATTTATCCAGTCTACAAAATTTCTCTGGCACTGCAATGGTATCACAGTCATTCAGAGCAGCTAAAACCTCCCTAAGTAACACGCGGAGGTGTTCAAGCTTAAATTTAAATGTAGAAATATTAGAATCAGGTATCTTTCCTGAGTCATTAAAATCACCCACTGACTGAAGCTCTCCTTCCTCAGCTTCTGCATATTGTGAGGCAGTATCTGACATGGTTTTTTAAAGCGTCAGTATGCTCTGCATTTTGTCTCACCCCAGAGCTATCTCGCTAACCTCTAAGTTCAGGTAGTCTGGCTAATACCGCTGACAGTGTATTATCCATGACTGCCGCCATGTCTTGTAAAGTAAACGCTATGGGCGCCCTAGATGTACTTGGCGCCATTTAAGCGTGAGTCCCTTGGGCGGGAGTCAAAGGGTCTGACACGTGGGGAGAGTTAGTCGGCATAACTTTCCCCTCGTCAGATTCCTCTGGTGATAATTTTTTTAAAAACAGAATATGATCTTTATTGCATAAAATGAAATCAGTACATTTGGTACACATTCTAAGAGGGGGTTCCACCATGGCTTTTAAACATAATGAACAAGGAGTTTCTTCTATGTCAGACATGTTTATACAGACTAGCAATGAGACTAGTAGGCTTGGAAAACACTTTAAATCAATTTAACAAGCAAATATAAAAAACGGTACTGTGCCTTTAAGAGAAACAAATTTTGTCAGAATTTGAAAAACAGTGAAAAAATGCAGTAAATCAAACGAAATTTTTACAGTGTATGTAATAGGCTAGCAGAGCATTGCATCCACTTGCAAATGGATGATTAACCCCTTAGTTCAAAAAACGGATAAAAAAACAGTCACAACCAACTACCACAGCAAGCTGTGGTCCTACCTTCCCCAATAAACGACTTTGGAAAGCCTTTGAGCCCTTTAGAGATGTCCTATAGCATACAGGGGACTCCTGAGGGAAGCTGGATGTCACAGTTTGTAATTTTAACTGCACCAACTGTAACTTTTATACTATAACAGTGGAAAGCCTCAGTAAAACTGTTTCTAGTCAAAATTTAAGCCAGCCATGTGGAAAAAACTAGGCCCCAATAAAGTTTTATCACCAATGCATATATAAAAACGATTAAACATGCCAGCAAACGTTTATATTGCAATATCATAAGGGTATTACCCCTGGGAGTAAGCATGATACCAGTCGTTATTAAATCACTGTATTCAGGCTTAACTTACATTAATCCGGTATCAGCAGCATTTTCTAGTGTTTTCCATCTCTAGAAAAAATTATAACTGCACATACCTGAGAGCAGAATAAACTGCACGCCATTCTCTCGCTGAAGTTACCTCATCTGTGTAATCCCCTCAGACATATGTGAGAATAGCAATGGATCTTAGTTACAACCTGCTAATCATAGAAACCTCAGGCAGATTCTTCTTCTATTTACTGCCTGAGATAAAATAGCACAACTCCGGTACTATTTAAAAATAACAAACTTTTGATTGAAGAAAATAAACTAACTATATTTAACCACTCTCTCCTACAACATCCTAGCTTGTTGAGAGTTGCAAGAGAATGACTGGCTATGACAGTTAGGGGAGGAGCTATATTACAGCTCTGCTGTGGGTGTCCTCTTGCAACTTCCTGTTGGGAATGAGAATATCCCACAAGTAATGGATGATCCGTGGACTGGATACACTTAACAAGAGAAAAGGAGAAACTACAAGGTGCAGAGGTGACTGAAGTGTAAATCAAAAAAATATAATCTGTCTTAAAATGACAGGGCGGCCGTGGACTCGTCTTACCATAGAAGAAATCAATCAGGTAAGCATAAATTTATTTTTCTTCTATAAAAGGTAAGACGAGTCCACGGATTCATCCTTTACTTGTGGGATACAATACCAAAGCTACAGGACACGGATGAACGGGAGGGACAAGACAGATGGTTAAACAGAAGGCACCACTGCTTGAAGAACTTTTCTCCGAAAAATAGCCTCCAAAGAAGCAAAGGTATCAAATTTGTAAAATTTGGAAAAGGTATGAAGCGAAGACCAAGTCGTAGCCTTACAAATCTGTTCAACAGAAGCATCATTTTTAAAAGCCCTTGTGGAAGCCACCGCTCTAATAGAGTGAGCTGTAATTCTTTCAGGAGGCTGCCAAACGGATGATGCTTTTCAGCCAAAAGGCAAGAGAGGTAGCAGTAGCTTTTTGACCTCTACGTTTTCCAGAATAGACAACAAACAAAGAAGATGTTTGACGGAAATCTTTGGTCGCTTGCAAGTAAAACTTTAAAGCACGAACCACGTCCAAGTTGTGCAATAGACGCTCCTTCTTAGAGGAAGGATTAGGACACAGAGAAGGAACAACAATTTCCTGATTAATATTCTTATTAGAAACAACCTTAGGAAGGAATCCAGGTTTGGTACGCAAAACCACCTTATCAGCATGGAAAATAAGATAAGGCGAGTCGCATTGCAATGCAGATAGTTCAGAAACTCTTTGAGCCGAAGAGATAGCAACTAAAAACAGAACTTTCCAAGATAGAAGCTTAATATCTATGGAATGCATGGGTTCAAACGGAACCCCTTGAAGAATCTTAAGAACTAAATTCAAACTCCATGGTGGAGCAACAGGTTTAAACACAGGCTTGATTCTAACTAAAGCCTGACAGAACGACTGAACGTCTGGAACAACTGCCAGATGTTTGTGCAGTAGAATTGATTAAACAGGTATCTGTCCACTTAAGGAACTAGCCGATAGCCCCTTCTCCAATCCTTCTTGGAGAAAGGACAAAATCCTAGGAATCCTGATCTTACTCCATGAGTAGCCTATGGATTTGCACCAATATAGATATTTACGCCATATCTTATGATAAATTTTCCTGGTGACAGGCTTTCGAGCCTGAATCAAGTTATCTATGACCAACTCAGAGAACCCCTGCTTGGATAAGATCAAGCGTTCAATCTCCAAGCAGTCAGTCGCTGAGAAACTAGATTTGGATGCTGGAACGGACCTTGAATCAGAAGGTTCTGTCTCAGTGGCAGAGTCCATGGTGGAAGAGATGACATGTCCACCAGGTCTGCATACCAAGTCCTGCGTGGCCACGCAGGTGCTATCAAAATCACTGAAGCTCTCTCCTGTTTGATTCTGGCAATCAAATGAGGAAGGAGAGGAAATGGTGGAAACACATAAGCCAGGTTGAACAACCAGGGTACTGCTATCAGTACTGCCTGAGGATCCCTTGACCTGGACCCGTATCGAGGAAGTTTGGCATTCTGACGAGATGCCATCTGATCCAATTCTGGTGTGCCCCATTGCTGAATCAATTGAGCAAACACCTCCGGATGGAGTTCCCACTCCCCCGGATGAAAAGTCTGACGACTTAGAAAATCTGCTTCCCAGTTCTCCACTCCTGGGATATAGATTGCTGATAGATGGCAAGAGTGAGTCTCTGCCCATTGAATTATTTTGGTAACCTCTATCATCGCTAGAGAACTCTTTGTTCCCCCCTGATGATTGATATCCCCCCTGATGATTGATATATGCTACAGTCGTGATATTGTCCGACTGGAATCTTATGAATCTGGCCGACGCAAGCTGAGGACACGCCTGAAGCGCGTTGAATATCGCTCTCAGTTCTAGAATATTTATCGGGAGGAGAGCCTCCTCCTGAGTCCACAAACCCTGTGCTTTCAGGGAATTCCAGACTGCACCTCAGCCCAATAGGCTGGCGTTCGTCGTCACTATGACCCACGCTGGCCTGCGGAAACACATTCCCTTGGACAGATGATCCTGTGACAACCACCAAAGAAGAGAGTCTCTGGTCTCTTGGTCCAGATTTATCTGAGGAGATAAATCTGCATAATCCCCATTCCACTGTTTGAGCATTCATAGTTGCAGTGGTCTGAGATGCAAGCGAGCAAACGGAACTATGTCCATTGCTGCTACCATTAAGTCGATTACCTCCATACACTGAGCCACTGACGGGCGATGAATGGAATGAAGAGCTCGGCAGATGGATAAAATTTTCGATTTCCTGACCTCCGTCAGAAAAATTTTCATATCCACCGAATCTATCAGAGTTCCCAGGAAAGGAACTCTTGTGAGAGGGATAAGTGTACTCTTTTGTACGTTCACCTTAGAAAAGCCACCACGATGTCCGTGTGAGACTTGGCTAGTTGGAAAGTTGACACCTGGATTAAGATATCGTCCAGATAAGGCACAACAGCTATGCCCCGCGCCCTTAGAACCGCCAGAAGGGACCCTAGCACCTTTGTGAAAATTCTGGGAGCTGTGGCCAACCCGAAGGGAAGAGCCACAAACTGGTAATGCTTGTCCAGAAAGGCCAACCTGAGGAACTGGTGATGATCTTTGTGGATAGGAATGTGTAGATACGCATCCTTTAAGTCCATGGTGGTCATATATTGACCCTCCTGGATCATCAGCAAAATAGTCCGAATGGTCTCCATCTTGAAGGATGGGACCCTGGGAAATTTGTTTAGGATCTTGAGATCCAAAATTTGTCTGAAGGTTCCCTCTTTTTTGGGAACTACAAACAGATTGGAGTAGAACCCCTGCCCCATGTTCTGTTTTTGGAACTGGGCAGATCACTCCCATGGTATATAGGTCTTCTACACAGCGTAAGAACGCCTCTCTTTTTGTCTGGTTTACAGACAATTGAGAAAGATGGAATCTCCCCCTTGGGGGAGAATCTTTGAAATCCAGAAGATACCCCTGGGTTACTATTTCTAAAGCCCAGGAGTCCTGAACGTCTCTTGCCCAAGCCTAAGCGAAGAGTGAAAGTCTGCCCCCTACTAGATCCGGTCCCGGATCGGGGGCTACCCCTTCATGCTGTCTTGGTGGCAGCAGCGGGCTTCTTGGCCTGTTTACCCTTGTCCAAAGTCTGGTTTGGTCTCCATACTGAATTGGACTGAGCAAAATTCCCCTCTTGCTTTGCGACAGGGGAAGAGGTAGAGGGACCACCTTTGAAGTTCCGAAAGGAACGAAAATTATTTTGTTTGGTCCTCATCTTATTCGTCTTATCCTGAGGAAGGGCATGGCCTTTCCCTCCAGTGATGTCTGAAATGATCTTTTCAGTTCAGGCCCAAATAGGGTCTTACCCTTGAAAGGGATGGCTAAAAGCTTAGCTTTTGATGACACATTAGCAGACCAGGACTTAAGCCATAATGCTCTACGCGCTAAAATTCCTGAATTCTTCACCGCTAATTTAGCCAATTGAAAAGCGGCATCTGTAATGAAAGAATTAGCTAGCTTGAGAGCCCTAATTCTATCCAGAATATCATCTAATGGGGTCTCAACCTGAAGAGCCTCTTCCAGAGCCTCGAACCAAAAGGACGCTGCAGTAGTTACAGGAACAATGCACGCTATAGGTTGGAGAAGAAAACCTTGGTGAACAAATATTTTCTTCAGAAGACCCTCTAATTTTTTATCCATAGGATCTTTGGAAGCACAAATGTCCTCGATAGGTATAGTTGTACGCTTAGCCAGGGTAGAAAAAGCTCCCTCCACCTTAGGGACCGTCTGCCACGAGTCCCGCACGGCGTCAGCTCTGGGAAACATTTTCTTAAAAGTAGGAGGGGGAGCGAACGGAATACCTGGTCTATCCCACTCCTAAGTAACAATTTCCAAAATCCTCTTAGGGACCGGAAAAACATCAGTGTAGACAGGAACCTCTAGGAATCTGTCCATTTTACACAATTTCTCTGGAACTACAATAGGGTCACAATCATCCAGAGTCGCTAAAACCTCCCTGAACAATAAGCGGAGGTGTTCTAATTTAAATTTAAAAGCTGTCATATCTGAATCTGTCTGAGGGAACATATTTCCTGAATCAGAAATCTCTCCCTCAGCCAGCAAATCCCTCACTTCAGAACATTGTGAGGGTACATCGGATATGGCTAATAAAGCGTCAGAGGGCTCAGCGTTTGTTCTCACACCAGACCTACTGCGCTTCCCCTGCAACCCAGGCAGCTTAGATAAAACCTCTGTGAGGGTAGTATTCATAACTGCGGCCATATATTGCAGGGTGAAAGAATTAAGACGCACTAGAAGTACTTGGCGTCGCTTGTGCGGGCGTTAACGGTTGTGACACTTGGGGAGAATTAGATGCCAAAACCTGATTCTCTTCTGACTGAGAATCATCCTGCGACATACTTTTAGTAGCTAAAATATGTTCTTTACAATTTACTGACCTTTCAGTGCATGAGGGACACATTCTAAGTGGAGGTTCCACAATGGCTTCTAAACATATTGAACATTGACTTTCCTCAATGTCAGACATGTTGAACATGCTAGTAATGACTACAAACAAGCATGAAAACACTTTATTTAGTGAAAAAAATAACAATCTTTAAAAACGGTACTGCGCCTTTAAGAGAAAAAAAGCATACACGTTCTGCAAAACAGCCTAAACATGCACCAAATTTTTCAAAATGTTGTATGTAGACACAATATAGGTAGTTAAGATTGCACAACACAATTTTTTAACAATTAACCCCTTAATTTGAAAACCGGATTGAAAATAGGCCCAGATCCGGAAAAAAACCCTCAGCACCTTGCCACAGCCCTGCTGTGGCCCTACCTGATCGAAAATGTGGGGTAAAAGCTTCGATTTGGCCCAAAACATACACCAGGGCCCTCAGGAGTTAGAGCTTGCTGCTTGCTGATCAAACTAACTGCGCATCTGAGGCACGAAAATAGGCCCCGCCCATCTCACTCGATGTCTCCATAGCCTCACAGAACCGCACTAGAGCTGTTATAACTAGCCATGTGGGTTCTGAGACCCAAAAACATAATTTATGCTTTCCACGGGTCATCCATTACTTATGGGATATATTCTCCTTCCCAACAGGAAGTTGCAAGAGGATCACCCAAGCAGAGCTGCTATATAGCTCCTCCCCTCACATGTCATATCCAGTCATTCGACCGAAACAAGACGAGAAAGGAGAAACTATAGGGTGCAGTGGTGACTGGAGTTATAATTTTAAAATTTAGGACCTGCCTTAAAAAGACAGGGCGGGCCGTGGACTGAACACACTACAAGAGAAATAAATTTATCAGGTAAGCATAAATTATGTTTTCTCTTGTTAAGTGTGTTCAGTCCACGGGTCATCCATTACTTATGGGATACCCATACCAAAGCTAAGTACACGGATGATGGGAGGGACAAGGCAGGAACATTAAACAGAAGGAACCACTGCCTGTAGAACCTTTCTCCCAAAACCAGCCTCCGAAGAAGCGAAAGTGTCAAATTTGTAAAATTTGGAAAAAGTATGAAGTGAAGACCAAGTTGCAGCCTTGCAAATCTGTTCAACAGAGGCCTCATTCTTAAAGGCCCAGGTGGAAGCCACAGCTCTAGTGGAATGAGCTGTAATTCTTTCAGGAGGCTGCTGTCCAGCAGTCTCATAGGCTAAACGTATTATGCTACGAAGCCAAAAAGAGAGAGAGGTAGCCGAAGCCTTTTGACCTCTCCTCTGTCCAGAGTAAACGACAAACAGAGAAGAAGTTTGTCTAAAATCTTTAGTTGCCTGTAAGTAGAACTTCAGAGCACGGACCACGTCTAGATTATGCAAAAGACGTTCCTTCTTTGAAGAAGGATTAGGACATAATGATGGAACAACAATCTCTTGATTGATATTCCTGTTAGAAACAACCTTAGGCAAAAAACAGAATTTATGTTTACCTGATAAATTACTTTCTCCAACGGTGTGTCCGGTCCACGGCGTCATCCTTACTTGTGGGATATTCTCTTCCCCAACAGGAAATGGCAAAGAGCCCAGCAAAGCTGGTCACATGATCCCTCCTAGGCTCCGCCTTCCCCAGTCATTCGACCGACGTAAAGGAGGAATATTTGCATAGGAGAAATCATATGATACCGTGGTGACTGTAGTTAGAGAAATTAAATCATCAGACCTGATTAAAAAACCAGGGCGGGCCGTGGACCGGACACACCGTTGGAGAAAGTAATTTATCAGGTAAACATAAATTCTGTTTTCTCCAACATAGGTGTGTCCGGTCCACGGCGTCATCCTTACTTGTGGGAACCAATACCAAAGCTTTAGGACACGGATGATGGGAGGGAGCAAATCAGGTCACCTAGATGGAAGGCACCACGGTTTGCAAAACCTTTCTCCCAAAAATAGCCTCAGAAGAAGCAAAAGTATCAAATTTGTAAAATTTGGTAAAAGTGTGCAGTGAAGACCAAGTCGCTGCCTTACATATCTGATCAACAGAAGCCTCGTTCTTGAAGGCCCATGTGGAAGCCACAGCCCTAGTGGAATGAGCTGTGATTCTATCAGGAGGCTGCCGTCCGGCAGTCTCATAAGCCAATCTGATGATGCTTTTAAGCCAAAAAGAGAGAGAGGTAGAAGTTGCTTTTTGACCTCTCCTTTTACCAGAATAAACAACAAACAAGGAAGATGTTTGTCTGAAATCCTTTGTAGCCTCTAAATAGAATTTTAGAGCACAAACTACATCCAAATTGTGCAACAAACGTTCCTTCTTTGAAACTGGATTCGGACACAAAGAAGGCACAACTATCTCCTGGTTAATATTTTTGTTAGAAACAACTTTCGGAAGAAAACCAGGTTTAGTACGCAAAACCACCTTATCTGCATGGAACACCAGATAAGGAGGAGAACACTGCAGAGCAGATACCTCTGAAACTCTTCTAGCAGAAGAAATTGCAACCAAAAACAAAACTTTCCAAGATAATAACTTAATATCTACGGAATGTAAGGGTTCAAACGGAACCCCTTGAAGAACTGAAAGAACTAAATTGAGACTCCAAGGAGGAGTCAAAGGTTTGTAAACAGGCTTGATTCTAACCAGAGCCTGAACAAAAGCCTGAACATCTGGCACAGCCGCCAGTTTCTTGTGAAGTAAAACAGATAAAGCAGAAATCTGTCCCTTCAAAGAACTTGCAGATAATCCTTTCTCCAAACCCTCTTGTAGAAAGGATAGAATCTTAGGAATTTTTACCCTGTTCCATGGGAATCCTTTCGATTCGCACCAACAGATATATTTCTTCCATACTTTATGGTAAATTTTCCTAGTTACAGGCTTTCTAGCCTGAATAAGAGTATCAATGACAGAATCTAAGAACCCACGCTTTGATAAAATCAAGCGTTCAATCTCCAAGCAGTCAGTTGGAGTGATGCCAGATTCGGATGTTCGAACGGACCTTGAACAAGAAGGTCCCGTCTCAAAGGTAGCTTCCATGGTGGAGCCGATGACATATTCACCAGGTCTGCATACCAAGTTCTGCGTGGCCACGCAGGAGCTATCAAGATCACCGAAGCCCTCTCTTGATTGATCCTGGCTACCAGCCTGGGAATGAGAGGAAACGGTGGGAACACATAAGCTAGGTTGAAGGTCCAGGGCGCTACTAGTGCATCTACTAGAGTCGCCTTGGGATCCCTGGATCTGGACCCGTAGCAAGGAACCTTGAAGTTCTGACGAGACGCCATCAGATCCATGTCTGGAATGCCCCATAATTGAGTTATTTGGGCAAAGATTTCCGGATGGAGTTCCCACTCCCCCGGATGAAATGTCTGACGACTCAGAAAATCCGCTTCCCAATTTTCCACTCCTGGGATGTGGATTGCAGACAAGTGGCAGGAGTGAAGCTCCGCCCATTGAATTACTTTGGTCACTTCTTCCATCGCCAGGGAACTCCTTGTTCCCCCCTGATGGTTGATATACGCAACAGTCGTCATGTTGTCTGATTGAAACCTTATGAATTTGGCCTTTGCTAGTTGAGGCCAAGCCTTGAGAGCATTGAATATCGCTCTCAGTACCAGAATGTTTATCGGGAGAAGAGATTCTTCCCAAGACCATAGACCCTGAGCCTTCAGGTGTTTCCAGACCGCGCCCCAGCCCACCAGGCTGGCGTCGGTCGTTACAATGACCCACTCTGGTCTTCTGAAGCTCATCCCTTGGGACAGGTTGTCCAGGGTCAGCCACCAACGGAGTGAATCTCTGGTCCTCTGATCTACTTGGATCGTCGGGGACAAATCTGTATAATCCCCATTCCACTGTCTGAGCATGCACAGTTGTAATGGTCTTAGATGAATTCGCGCAAAAGGAACTATGTCCATTGCCGCAACCATCAAACCTATTACTTCCATGCACTGCGCTATGGAAGGAAGAAGAACAGAATGAAGTACTTGACAAGAGCTTAGAAGTTTTGATTTTCTGGCTTCTGTCAGAAAAATCTTCATTTCCAAGGAGTCTATTATTGTTCCCAAGAAGGGAACTCTTGTTGACGGGAATAGAGAACTTTTTTCTACGTTCACTTTCCACCCGTGAGATCTGAGAAAGGCTAGGACAATGTCCGTATGAGCCTTTGCTTGTGGTAGAGACGACGCTTGAATCAGTATGTCGTCCAAGTAGGGTACTACTGCAATGCCCCTTGGCCTTAGCACCGCTAGAAGGGACCCTAGTACCTTTGTGAAAATTCTTGGAGCAGTGGCTAGTCCGAGTGGAAGTGCCACAAACTGGTAATGCTTGTCCAGAAAGGCGAACCTTAGGAACCGATGATGTTCCTTGTGGATAGGAATATGTAGATACGCATCCTTTAAATCCACCGTGGTCATGAATTGACCTTCCTGGATGGTAGGAAGAATTGTCCGAATGGTTTCCATCTTGAACGATGGGACCTTGAGAAATTTGTTTAGGATCTTGAGATCCAAAATTGGCCTGAATGTTCCCTCTTTTTTGGGAACTATGAACAGATTGGAGTAAAACCCCATCCCTTGTTCTCCTAATGGAACAGGATGAATCACTCCCATTTTTAACAGGTCTTCTACACAATGTAAGAATGCCTGTCTTTTTATTTGGTCTGAAGACAATTGAGACCTGTGGAACCTTCCCCTTGGGGGTAGTTCCTTGAATTCCAGGAGATAACCTTGAGAAACTATTTCTAGCGCCCAAGGATCCTGAACATCTCTTGCCCAAGCCTGAGCGAAGAGAGAGAGTCTGCCCCCACCAGATCCGGTCCCGGATCGGGGGCCAGCATCTCATGCTGTCTTGGTAGCGGTAGCGGGCTTCTTGGCCTGCTTACCTTTGTTCCAGCCTTGCATCGGTCTCCAGGCTGGCTTGGTTTGAGAAGAATTACCCTCTTGCTTAGAGGATGTAGAATTTGAGGCTGGTCCTTTTCACGCGAAAGGGACGAAAATTTGTTTTATTTTTAGCCTTAAAAGACCTATCCTGAGGAAGGGCGTGGCCCTTTCCCCCAGTGATGTCTGAAATAATCTCTTTCAAGTCAGGGCCAAACAGCGTTTTCCCCTTGAAAGGGATGTTAAGCAATCTGTTCTTGGAGGACACATCCGCTGACCAAGACTTCAGCCAAAGCGCTCTGCGCGCCACAATAGCAAAACCTGAATTTTTCGCCGCTAATCTAGCTAATTGCAAAGTGGCGTCTAAGGTAAAAGAGTTAGCCAACTTAAGTGCTTGAACTCTGTCCATAACCTCCTCATAAGAGGATGCTTGATTGAGCGACTTTTCTAGTTCCTCGAACCAGAAACACGCTGCTGTAGTGACAGGAACAATGCATGAAATTGGTTGTAGAAGGTAACCTTGCTGAACAAACATCTTTTTAAGCAAACCCTCTAATTTTTTATCCATAGGATCTTTGAAAGCACAACTATCTTCTATAGGGATAGTGGTGCGTTTGTTTAGAGTAGAAACCGCCCCCTCGACCTTGGGGACTGTCTGCCATAAGTCCTTCCTGGGGTCGACCATAGGAAATAATTTCTTAAATATAGGGGGAGGGACAAAAGGTATGCCGGGCCTTTCCCATTCTTTATTTACAATGTCCGCCACCCGCTTGGGTATAGGAAAAGCTTCGGGGGGCACCGGGACCTCTAGGAACCTGTCCATCTTACATAATTTCTCTGGAATGACCAAATTGTCACAATCATCCAGAGTAGATAACACCTCCTTAAGCAGAGCGCGGAGATGTTCCAATTTAAATTTAAATGTAATAACGTCAGGTTCAGCTTGTTGAGAAAATTTTCCTGAATCTGAAATTTCTCCCTCAGACAAAACCTCCCTAGCCCCTTCAGACTGGTGTAAGGGCATGTCAGAACCATTATCATCAGCGTCCTCATGCTCTTCAGTATCTAAAACAGAGCAGTCGCGCTTTCGCTGATAAGTGGGCATTTTGGCTAAAATGTTTTTAATAGAATTATCCATTACAGCCGTTAATTGTTGCATAGTAAGGAGGATTGGCGCACTAGATTCACTAGGGACCTCCTGAGTGGGCAAGACTGGTGTAGACATAGAAGGAGATGATGCAGTACCATGCTTACTCCCCTCACTTAAGGAATCATTTTGGGCAACATTATTATCAGTGGCATCATTGTCCCTACTTTGTTTGTCACATTCATCACATATATTTAAATGGAGAGGAACCTTGGCTTCCGAACATACAGAACATCGTCTATCTGATAGTTCAGACATGTTAATAGGCATAAACTTGATAACAAAGCACAAAAAACGTTTTAAAATAAAACCATTACTGTCTCTTTAAATTTTAAACTGAACACACTTTTTTACTGAATATACGCAAAAGTATGAAGGAAATGTTCAAAATTTGAAAGCTTTAACTCTTAAAATAACGGAACCGGAGCAGTTTTTACATTTAACCCCTATACAGTCCCTGGTATCTGCTTTGCTGAGACCCAACCAAGCCCAGAGGGGAATACGATACCAAATGACGCCTTCAATAAGCTTTTTCAGTGGATCTGAGCTCCTCACACATGCATCTGCATGCCTTGCTTCTCAAAAACAACTGCGCATTAGTGGCGCGAAAATGAGGCTCTGCCTATGACTAGAAAAGGCCCCCAGTGAAAAAGGTGTCCAATACAGTGCCTGCCGTTTTTTTAATAAAATTCCCAAGATTAAAATAACTCTCCAAAGTTATAAACCAATAAATATGCTTATAAAGTAATCGTTTTGGCCCAGAAAAATGTCTACCAGTCTTTAAAGCCCTTGTGAAGCCCTTTTATTCTTATATTGAAAATTAAGAAAATGGCTTACCGGATCCCATAGGGAAAATGACAGCTTCCAGCATTACCAAGTCTTGTTAGAAATGTGTCATACCTCAAGCAGCCAAAGTCTGCTCACTGTTTCCCCCAACTGAAGTTAATTCCTCTCAACAGTCCTGTGTGGAAACAGCCATCGATTTTAGTAACGGTTGCTAAAATCATTTTCCTCTTACAAACAGAAATCTTCATCTCTTTTCTGTTTCAGAGTAAATAGTACATACCAGCACTATTTTAAAATAACAAACTCTTGATAGAAGAATAAAAACTACATTTAAACACCAAAAAACTCTGAGCCATCTCCGTGGAGATGTTGCCTGTGCAACGGCAAAGAGAATGACTGGGGAAGGCGGAGCCTAGGAGGGATCATGTGACCAGCTTTGCTGGGCTCTTTGCCATTTCCTGTTGGGGAAGAGAATATCCCACAAGTAAGGATGACGCCGTGGACCGGACACACCTATGTTGGAGAAACCCAGGTTTAGTACGCAGTACTACCTTGTCTGAACGAAAGATCAGATAAGGAGAATCACAATGTAAGGCAGATAACTCAGAGACTCTTCGAGCCGAGGAAATAGCCATCAAAAACAAAACCTTCCAAGATAAAAGCTTAATATCAATGGAATGAAGGGGTTCAAACGGAACACCCTGAAGAACTTTAAGAACCAAGTTTAAGCTCCACGGAGGAGCAACAGCTTTAAACACAGGCTTAATTCTAGCCAAAGCCTGACAAAAGGCCTGGACGTCTGGATTCTCTGTCAGACGTTTGTGTAAAAGAATAGACAGAGCTGAAATCTGTCCCTTTAGCGAACTAGCGGATAAACCCTTTTCTAAACCCTCTTGTAGAAAAGCCAATATCCTAGGAATCCTAACCTTACTCCATGAGTAACTCTTGGATTCGCACCAATATAAATATTTACGCCATATCTTATGGTAAATTTTTCTGGTCATAGGTTTCCGAGCCCGTATTAATGTATCAATAACCGAATCCGAAAACCCACGCTTTGATAGAATCAAGCGTTCAATTTCCAGGCAGTCAGCCTCAGAGAAATTAGGTTTGGATGGTTGAAAGGACCCTGAAGTAGAAGGTCCTGCCTCAGAGGAAGAGACCATGGTGGACAGGACGACATGTTCACTAGGTCTGCATACCAGGTCCTGCGTGGCCACGCAGGCGCTATCAGAATTACTGATGCCCTCTCCTGTTTGATCCTGGCAATCAGTCGAGGTAGCAACGGAAATGGTGGAAACACATAAGCTATGTTGAAAACCCAAGGGGCTGCTAATGCATCTACCAGCACCGCTCCCGGGTCCCTGGACCTGGATCCGTAACAAGGAAGCTTCGCGTTCTGGCGAGATGCCATGAGATCCAGATCCGGTTCGCCCCAACGACGAATCAGTTGAGCAAATACCTCCGGGTGAAGTTCCCACTCTCCCGGATGAAAATTCTGGCGACTTAGGAAATCCGCCTCCCAGTTCTCTACGCCTGGGATGTAAATCGCTGACAGGTGGCAAGAGTGAGACTCTGCCCAGCGAATTATCTTTGAGACTTCCAACATCGCTAGGGAACTCCTGGTTCCCCCTTGATGATTGATGTAAGCCACAGTCGTGATATTGTCCGACTGAAATCTGATGAACCTCAGTCTTGCTAACTGAGGCCAAGCTAGAAGAGCATTGAATATTGCTCTTAATTCTAGAATGTTTATTGGAAGGAGTTTCTCCTCCTGAGTCCACGAACCCTGAGCTTTCAGGGAATTCCAGACTGCTCCCCAGCCTAGAAGGCTGGCATCCGTTGTTACAATCGTCCAATCTGGTCTGCGAAAGGTCATTCCTTTGGACAGATGAACCGGTGACAACCACCAGAGAAGAGAATCTCTGGTCTCCTGGTCCAGATTTAGCAAAGGGGACAGATCCGAGTAATCCCCGTTCCATTGACTGAGCATGCATAGTTGCAGCGGTCTGAGATGCAGGCGCGCAAATAGCACTATGTCCATTGCCGCAACCATTAAGCCGATTACCTCCATGCACTGAGCTACTGATGGGCTTGGAATGGAATGAAGGACACGGCAAGCATTGAGAATCTTTGATAACTTGGACTCCGTCAGGTAAATCTTCATCTCTACAGAATCTATAAGAGTCCCTAGAAAAGGGACCCTTGTGAGTGGTAACAGAGAACTCTTTTCCACGTTCACTTTCCACCCATGCGACCTCAGAAATGCAAGAACTATCTCTGTATGAGACTTTGCATTCTGAAAACTTGATGCTTGTATCAGAATGTCGTCTAGGTACGGAGCCACCGCTACGCCTCGTGGTCTTAGTACCGCCAGAAGTGAGCCCAGAACCTTCGTAAAAATTCTCGGGGCCGTGGCTAACCCAAAGGGAAGAGCCACAAACTGGTAATGCCTGTCTAGAAAGGCAAACCTTAGGTACCGATAATGATCTTTGTGAATCGGTATGTGAAGGTAAGCATCCTTTAAGTCCACTGTGGTCATGTATTGACCCTCTTGGATCATGGGTAGGATGGTTCGAATGGTTTCCATCTTGAACGATGGTACCCTTAGGAATTTGTTTAAGATCTTTAAGTCCAAGATTGGTATGAAGGTTCCCTCTTTTTTGGGAACCACAAATAGATTTGAGTAAAAACATAATTTATGCTTACCTGATAAATTTATTTCTCTTGTAGTGTATCCAGTCCACGGATCATCCATTACTTATGGGATATTAACTCCTCCCCAACAGGAAGTGCAAGAGGATTCACCCAGCAGAGCTGCTATATAGCTCCTCCCCTAACTGCCATTACCAGTCATTCGACCGAAAACATGCAGAGAAAGGAAAACCATAGGGTGCAGTGGTGACTGTAGTTTAATGGAAAAATTACCTGCCTTAAAGTGACAGGGCGGGCCGTGGACTGGATACACTACAAGAGAAATAAATTTATCAGGTAAGCATAAATTATGTTTTCTCTTGTTAAGTGTATCCAGTCCACGGATCATCCATTACTTATGGGATACCAATACCAAAGCTAAAGTACACGGATGACGGGAGGGACAGGCAGGCTCTTTATACGGAAGGAACCACTGCCTGAAGAACCTTTCTCCCAAAAACAGCCTCCGAAGAAGCAAAAGTGTCAAATTTGTAAAATTTGGAAAAAGTATGAAGAGAAGACCAAGTTGCAGCCTTGCAAATCTGTTCAACAGAAGCCTCATTCTTAAAGGCCCAAGTGGAAGCCACAGCTCTAGTAGAATGTGCTGTAATTCTTTCAGGAGGCTGCTGTCCAGCAGTCTCATAGGCTAACCGTATTATGCTACGAAGCCAAAAGGAGAGAGAGGTAGCCGAAGCTTTTTGACCTCTCCTCTGACCAGAATAAACGACAAACAGGGAAGACGTTTGTCGAAAATCCTTAGTTGCCTGTAGATAAAATTTCAGGGCACGGACTACATCGAGATTGTGTAGCAGACGTTCCTTTTTCGAAGAAGGTTTAGGACACAAAGATGGAACCACAATCTCTTGATTGATATTCCTGTTAGTGACCACCTTAGGTAGGAACCCAGGTTTAGTACGCAGAACTACCTTGTCTGAATGAAAAATCAGATAAGGAGAATCACAATGTAAGGCAGATAACTCAGAGACTCTTCGAGCCGAGGAAATCGCCATTAAAAACAGAACTTTCCAAGATAACAACTTGATATCAATGGAATGAAGGGGTTCAAACGGAACCCCCTGTAAAACATTAAGAACCAAGTTCAAACTCCATGGTGGAGCAACAGTTTTAAACACAGGCTTAATCCTAGCTAAAGCCTGACAAAAAGCTTGAACGTCCGGAACTTCTGACAGACGTTTGTGTAAAAGAATGGACAGAGCTGAAATCTGTCCCTTTAAGGAACTAGCGGATAAACCCTTTTCTAAACCTTCTTGTAGAAAAGACAATATCCTCGGAATCCTAACCTTACTCCATGAGTAACTCTTGGATTCGCACCAATATAAGTATTTGCGCCATATCTTATGGTAAATCTTTCTGGTAACAGGCTTCCTAGCCTGTATTAAGGTATCAATAACTGACTCAGAAAAACCACGTTTTGATAAAATCAAGCGTTCAATTTCCAAGCAGTCAGCTTCAGAGAAATAAGATTTTGATGTTTGAAGGGACCCTGGATCAGAAGGTCCTGTTTCAGAGGTAGCGACCAAGGTGGACAGGATGACATGTCCACTAGATCTGCATACCAAGTCCTGCGTGGCCATGCAGGCGCTATTAGAATCACTGATGCTCTCTCCTGTTTGATTCTGGCAATCAATCGAGGAAGCATCGGGAAGGGTGGAAACACATAAGCCATCCCGAAGGTCCAAGGTGCTGTCAAAGCATCTATCAGAACCGCTCCCGGATCCCTGGATCTGGACCCGTAACGAGGAAGCTTGGCGTTCTGTCGAGACGCCATGAGATCTATCTCTGGTTTGCCCCAACGTCGAAGTATTTGGGCAAACACCTCCGGATGAAGTTCCCACTCCCCCGGATGAAAAGTCTGACGACTTAAGAAATCCGCCTCCCAGTTCTCCACTCCCGGGATGTGGATTGCTGACAGGTGGCAAGAGTGAGACTCTGCCCAGCGAATTATCTTTGATACTTCCATCATTGCTAGGGAGCTTCTTGTCCCTCCCTGATGGTTGATGTAAGCTACAGTCGTGATGTTGTCCGACTGAAACCTGATGAACCCCCGAGTTGTTAACTGGGGCCAAGCCAGAAGGGCATTGAGAACTGCTCTCAATTCCAGAATATTTATTGGTAGGAGACTCTCCTCCTGATTCCATTGTCCCTGAGCCTTCAGAGAATTCCAGACAGTGCCCCAACCTAGTAGGCTGGCGTCTGTTGTTACAATTGTCCAGTCCGGCCTGCTGAATGGCATCCCCCTGGACAGATGTGGCCGAGAAAGCCACCATAGAAGAGAATTTCTGGTCTCTTGATCCAGATTCAGAGTAGGGGACAAGTCTGAGTAATCCCCATTCCACTGACTTAGCATGCACAATTGCAGCGGTCTGAGATGTAGGCGTGCAAAGGGTACTATGTCCATTGCTGCTACCATTAAGCCGATCACCTCCATGCATTGAGCTACTGACGGGTGTTGAATGGAATGAAGGACACGGCATGCATTTTGAAGCTTTGTTAACCTGTCTTCTGTCAGGTAAATCTTCATTTCTACAGAATCTATAAGAGTCCCCAAGAAGGGAACTCTTGTGAGTGGAAAGAGAGAACTCTTCTTTTCGTTCACCTTCCATCCATGCGACCTTAGAAATGCCAGTACTAACTCTGTATGAGACTTGGCAGTTTGAAAGCTTGAAGCTTGTATCAGAATGTCGTCTAGGTACGGAGCTACCGCAATTCCTCGCGGTCTTAGTACCGCCAGAAGAGCACCCAGAACCTTTGTGAAGAATCTCAGAGCCGTAGCCAATCCGAATGGAAGAGCTACAAACTGGTAATGCCTGTCTAGAAAGGCAAACCTTAGATACCGGTAATGATCTTTGTGAATCGGTATGTTAAGGTAAGCATCCTTTAAATCCACTGTGGTCATGTACTGACCCTTTTGGATCATGGGTAAAATTGTCCGAATAGTTTCCATTTTGAACGATGGAACTCTTAGGAATTTGTTTAGGATCTTTAAATCCAAGATTGGCCTGAAAGTTCCCTCTTTTTTGGGAACCACAAACAGATTTGAGTAAAACCCTTGTCCTTGTTCCGACCGCGGAACCGGATGGATCACTCCCATTAATAAAAGATCTTGTACGCAGCGTAGAAACGCCTCTTTCTTTATTTGGTTTGTTGACAACCTTGACAGATGAAATCTCCCTCTTGGGGGAGAGAATTTGAAGTCTAGAAGGTATCCCTGAGATATGATCTCTAACGCCCAGGGATCCTGGACATCTCTTGCCCAAGCCTGGGCGAAGAGAGAAAGTCTGCCCCCCACTAGATCCGTTCCCGGATCGGGGGCCCTCGATTCATGCTGTCTTAGGGGCAGCAGCAGGTTTCCTGGCCTGCTTGCCCTTGTTCCAGGACTGGTTAGGTCTCCAGCCTTGTCTGTAGCGAGCAACAGCTCCTTCCTGTTTTGGTGCAGAGGAAGTTGATGCTGCTCCTGCTTTGAAATTACGAAAGGAACGAAAATTAGACTGTCTAGCCTTAGGTTTGGCTCTGTCTTGAGGCAGGGCATGGCCTTTACCTCCTGTAATGTCAGCGATAAGTTATAGCATCAAATCTTTGTAAAAAACACAATTTTAGCAAAGGATTGCTCCTCCCATTAGCAAAGGATAACTAACCCTGATAACAGAAAAAAAAAAAAAAATACAGAAATAAACGTTTTTTTATCACAGTCAACTACAATCTCACAGCTCTGCTGTGAGTGATTACCTCCCTCAAAACAAGTTTTGAAGACCCCTGAGTTCTGTAGAGATGAACCGGATCATGCAGGGAAGACAATAAACTTCTGACTGAATTTTTTGATGCGTAGCAAAAGCGCCAAAAAAGGCCCCTCCCCCTCACACATAACAGTGAGAGAGATCAGTAAACTGTCATAAATTAAATAAAACGACTGCCAAGTGGAAAAAAATAGTGCCCAAAACATTTTTTCACCCAGTACCTCAGAAAATTAAACGATTTTACATGCCAGCAAAAAACGTTTAACATTAATAAATTGAGTGTTATTAAAAAGCCTGTTGCTAGTCCCTGCAAATTAGGCTAAAGTTTTATGCATACAGTATAATTCCAGTGAAGTGCCATTCCCCAGAATACTGAAGTGTAAAATATACATACATGACAGCCTGATACCAGTTGCTGCTACTGCATTTAAGGCTGAGTTTACATTATATCGGTATGGCAGAATTTTCTCATCAATTCCATTGTCAGAAAATAATAAGCTGCTACATACCTCTTTGCAGATTAATCTGCCCGCTGTCCCCTGATCTGAAGTTTACCTCTCCTCAGATGGCCGAGAAACAGCAATATGATCTTAACTACTCCGGCTAAAATCATAGAAAAACTCAGGTAGATTCTTCTTCAAATTCTACCAGAGAAGGAATAACACACTCCGGTGCTATTATAAAATAACAAACTTTTGATTGAAGGTATGAAACTAAGTATAATCACCACAGTCCTCTCACACATCCTATCTATTCGTTGGGTGCAAGAGAATGACTGGTAATGGCAGTTAGGGGAGGAGCTATATAGCAGCTCTGCTGGGTGAATCCTCTTGCACTTCCTGTTGGGGAGGAGTTAATATCCCATAAGTAATGGATGATCCGTGGACTGGATACACTTAACAAGAGAAATCCTTGTCCCTGTTCCGATCGCGGAACTGAGTGGATCACTCCCATGATTAAGAGGTCTTGTACACATTGTAGAAATGCCTCTCTCTTTACTAGGTTTGTTGATAACCTCGAAAGATGGAACCTCCCTTGTGGAGGAGAGGTTTTGAAATCCAGAAGGTATCCCTGAGATATAATCTTCAACGTCCAGGGATCCTGCACATCTCTTGCCCAAGCCTGGGCGAAGAGAGAAAGTCTGCCCCCCACTAAATCCGTCTCCGGATAGGGGGCCCTGTCTTCATGCTGTCTTAGGGGCGGAAGTGGGCTTTCTGGCCTGCTTGCCCTTGTTCCATGACTGGTTGCCTTTCCAACCCTGTCTGTAACGAGCAGCAGTTCCTTCCTGTTTTGGAGCGGAGGAAGTTGATGCTGCTCCTGCCTTGAAGTTACGAAAGGCACGAAAATTAGACTGTTTGGCCTTTGGCTTGGCCCTGTCCTGAGGAAGGGCGTGGCCCTTACCTCCCGTAATGTCAGCAATAATTTCCTTCAAGCCGGGCCCGAATAAGGTCTGCCCTTTGAAAGGAATGTTAAGTAGCTTAGACTTGGAAGTTACATCCGCTGACCAGGATTTAAGCCAGAGCGCCCTGCGCGCCTGTATGGCGAATCCGGAATTTTTAGCCGTAAGTTTGGTTAGATGTACTACGGCATCTGAAACAAACGCATTAGCTTGCTTAAGGGTTCTAACTCTGCGCAAAGCCTCATCCAATGGCTCTGTGCGAATCGCCTCTTCCAGAGACTCAAACCAGAATGCCGCTGCAGCCGTGACAGGCGCAATGCATGCAAGAGGCTGCAAAATAAAACCCTGTTGAACAAACATTTTCTTAAGATAACCCTCAAACTTTTTATCCATTGGATCTGAGAAAGCACAGCTATCCTCCACCGGGATAGTGGTACGCTTGGCTAAAGTAGAAACTGCTCCCTCCACCTTAGGGACCGTCTGCCATAAGTCTCGTGTGGTGGCGTCTACAGGAAACATTTTTCTGAATATCGGGGGAGGGGAAAAAGGCACACCGGGTCTATCCCACTCCTTACTAATAATTTCTGTAAGTCTTTTTGGTATAGGAAAGACGTCAGTACACACCGGTACCGCATAGTATCTATCCAACTTACATAATTTCTCTGGGATTCCACCGTGTCGCAATCGTTCAGAGCCGCTAATACCTCCCCTAGTAACACATGGAGGTTCTCAAGCTTAAATTTAAAATTTGAAATTTCTGAATCTGGTCTCCCCGGATCAGAACCGTCACCGACAGAATGAAGCTCACCGTCCTCATGTTCTGCAAATTGTGACGCAGTATCAGACATGGCTCTCGTGTCATCAGCGCGCTCTGTCCTTAACCCAGAGCTATCGCGCTTGCCCCTCAATTCGGGCATATTATATAATACTTCTTTCATAACATTAGCCATATCATGTAAAGTGATTTGTAAGGGCCTAGATGTACTAGGCGTCTCAATTCTACGCATCTCCCGAGCGGGAGACGCAGGTACTGACACGTGAGGAGAGTTAGGCGGCATAACTTCCCCCTCGTTGTCTGGTGAAAGTTTCTCTATCGGTACAGATCGACTTTTATTCAAAGCAATATCAATACAATTGGTACACATCGTTCTATTGGGCTCCACATTGGCTTTTGAACATGATGAACAAACAGTTTCCTCTGAATCAGACATGTTTAAACAGATTTAGCAATGAAACTAGCAAGCTTGGAAATCACTTTCAATAAGTTTACAAGCAATATAAAAAACGCTGCAGCGCTTTAAAAATACAGATAGAATTAAAACAATTCTTAACAAGAAGTGTAAAATCAGCAGAGGATTGCACCCATTAGCAATAGGATGATTAACCCCTCAATACCCAAAACGGATAAAACGGATATCAATTAAGATTTAGCGCTTTTAATCACAGTCAAGCACACTGTCACAGATCTGCTGTGACTGATTACCTCCCTCAAAATGACTTTTGCAGACCCCTGTACTCTCTTGAGACGTCCTGGATCAAAGAGGAAGAAGCAGGAAGACTGTGATAGAATTTTAACTGCGCAACAAGGCGCTAAAACAAGGTCCCTCCCACTCCTATCACAACAGTGGGAGCCCTGATATAACGGTTTCCATGCAGAAATATGTCAGCCATGTGGAAAAAAATCATGCCCAAAGAGATTTATCACCAAAGTACCTCACAAAAACGAATAACATGCCAGTAAACGTTTTATTAAAAAATAACATTTTCCAATGTCATGCAAAGTTATCACTAAGCCTGCTACCAGTCACTACCACTGCAGATAAGGCTTAAGTATTATTTCAGTTTTAACAGTATTTTCTCAGTCAAATTCTAGTCTCTAGAAAATAACTTGACTGCGCATACATTTATCAGCCTGATACCAGTTGCCACTACTGCATTTAAGGCTGTACTTACATCATACGGTAACAGCAGTATTTTCTTAGTCAATTCCATTCCCAGAAAATAAAGTACTGCACATACCTCATTTGCGGAGGACCCCGCATGCTATTCCCCGTTTCTGAAGTTACCCCACTCCTCAGAATGTCGAGAACAGCCAGTGGATCTTAGTTACGCCTGCTAAGATCATAGAAAAAAAACGCAGGCAGTTTCTTCTTCCAAATACTGCCTGAGATAGAAAAACAGCACACACCGGTGCCATTTAAAATAACAAACTTTTGATTGAAGAATAGTTAAGTAAAAACTCCAGCTCCTCTCGCGACCTCCTTCTTTGTTGAGGGTTGCAAGAGAATGACTGGGTATGACATGTGAGGGGAGGAGCTATATAGCAGCTCTGCTTGGGTGATCCTCTTGCAACTTCCTGTTGGGAAGGAGAATATATCCCATAAGTAATGGATGACCCGTGGACTGAACACACTTAACAAGAGAAAGTTAAGCCATGTGTGCCCTTAATAAAGCTGCCCAAAACGTTATTGCCCACAAAAACGTTAAAGCACTCCCAAGTCAAAAAACATTTGCTCCCAAACAGTTGTAACTCAGTGTCAACCATATTAGTAATTGGCCCCATATGCAAGCTAAGTAATGCCCTTCTTTTAGCTCTAGGATTACTGCTTACCCTTACCCTCCTGGGTATAATGTCAGCCTTTCTGAAATACACAGTCTCTCCAAAAAAATATGACTGAACATACCTCATTGCTGCATAGCATGAAACCGTTCCTTACACTGAAGTTTCCTGTACTCCTCAGCCTCTGTGGGAACAGCAATGGACCTTAGTTACAAATGCTAAGATCATCATCCACCAGGCAGCAGTCTTCATCCATCTGCTGCCTGAAAGTAAATAGTACACACCGGTACCATTTAAAATAAACTCTTGCTTGAAGAAATTAAAAACTAATATTTTATCACCTCTTTCACTTTACCCTTCCTAGTACTTAGAGTAGGCAAAGAGAATGACTGGGGGGTGGAGCTAAGGGAGGAGCTAAATAGACAGCTCTGCTGTGGTGCTCTTTGCCACTTCCTGTTAGCAGGAGGATAAAATCCCACAAGTAAAGGATGAATCCGTGGACTCGTCTTACCTTTATAGAAGAAAGGGGAGCTACGTCCTAAGCTCTGGTACCTGACAACAGGGCACCCAGAAAATTGGAAAACCCTGGGAGCTAGACATAAAATAGTGCTACAAACAGATAATGTCTGCCCAGGCAAGTAAAACAATTAAATTGATAATGCTCTTTGTGAATAGGAATGGATAGGAAAACATCCTTTAATGTCTATGGTTGTCTTAAAATTACTTAGTAGGACTGACAAAAGGGAAAATCTGATAGTTTCCTTACTGAATGAAGCAACCCTAACAACTTGGTTAAGGTTTCCGGGTCTAGAATGGGTCTGAAGTTTTCCTCTTCTTAATACCTTAGATACATTTAAAAATGGTTTAGATACATTTCTGGCTATAAACACAATTCGAGGATATGATTGCTTGTGTTAAATGAGTCATATTTTTTAAAGGGATTAATTTAAGCTCAACTGGAGCTTTTTGCAAGTATATTAAGATTTGTATAGGTTGAACTCGATGGACTTCTGTCTTTTTTCAACCTCATCTACTATGTAGCAAATCACATTATACTAAAAAGCTAAACAGTAATATGATAGGAGCACTGCGACCCATGTAACCCAAAATAAGATGCACCAGAGCTATAGGGAGAGGAAGACTGGACAACTGAATAAATACACATCACAAGAGGGCAGTCAGCTCAGGTAAAGATCCTGTACAAAGGATGGCTGAAATACCCTAAGCATACAGCATGACAGCTCTATCAAGGTACACACTACCTTTAGGCAACATGCAGCAAATGACACCCTAGAAAGTATGGCAAAAGCTCTGCCAAGGAACCAAATCCATACTCTTTTGTAAAATGTGGCGTCTTCATGAGTTGGCTAGACTCGGGAACCAAAAGTTCTGTAGCAGTGGTTACTATAGGTAAAATCTCAAACATATTACATAAAATTGCTATACAAAAATGCAGCAACAGCAATTTTTATGAGGTACTGAATTTTAGTGTATGTATCACACCTGCACATTTGCGGAGAGTCTGCAAAAGTAGCAATTCCTTATTGTTAATCCCTAGACACGCCAGATAGGAGCAGATGACCATAATTTCTATAATACTGTTACCTATGTCACATAGACACCAGTGTTATAGCCCTGCATCCCCAACCCTAAACTGTTCTCCACACAATAAACAAGTGGTTTACTTGGTCCCAAGAACTAGATCAAACTGCCCATTCACAATTATGATTGGTTCAAATATTTAACTATTAATAATTAATTCACTAACATATTTCTTTCTTCTGAATGGGAAAAAACACTGGAGGAGGTCCAGGCCTAATTGAGGGACAGAGGAAAACAGACCTGTTGCTCATGGCCAGGAAGAAGCTGAAGAATGAACTTTTAGCCAAAATGAAGGTAGTTTATATTTTTTATTAAGGCCTGTCCATTTACTTATCTTTTTATAGGAAGCTACATGTTAATGGAGTCTGCCATGGATTTTAGGGTGTGGGAATGTAAAGGTGGAAGTTATTGCTGATGTGATTGCGTGAAGAGAGATGTTTGGGGAAATGCCAGATTGCAAATGGTTAATAACAGTTCTAGGGTGTTTAATCAGCCTTGATTCAGAATTTATGATAAGACAAGAGCATTAGAAAATACAGAAAACAAAGCAGACAATATTCAGTTACCTTTATGAAGAATGATTTCAGTTCAGTCAAGTTTTGGAATAAATTCAAGGTTGCATTATCTAGCTTGGCCTGTTTCAGCAAAACCTCTTCGGAAGAAAGACGCACTGGATGTGGCTCCTGTGACAACATGGGAAACAAGCTTTGTAAATGCAAAATATGGTGTAAGTTAAATATAAAAGTTTAATGTTTTTTTTTAAAGAGCCATATGCATGAAGCAGACACTCTGCACACTATTCATGTCCTAAATACATTGGTCAGCCACACTCCCACAAAATATAATTTTTTATTTAATTTTTTTTAAGTGTACTGTCCTCTCCCCATTTTTTTATGCATGCATTTATTAGTGGTCACCTTTCACCATCTACCGGGTTCAGCCATAGGTAACATTTCTAATTATTACATAATTGTTTAAAAACAATTATTTAGAAATATGAAAATAGTACCCAGTGTCTAAAATCCCTTCAAATAACAACATTTATGCTTACATGATAAATTAATTTCTTTCATGATGGTGAGAGTCCACAAGTTATCCAAGAAATCCCTACCACTTTCCCATTATTCCTTAGTTATACATATAGCTAAGAGAATGGAGAAAATAAGAAAAAAGGAAACGAAACCAGGGTAAAAGAAAAGCAAACTGGTACTGCCCCTAACTGTTATGGGAAAAAACAAGGTAAGCATACATTTTGCTTTCTTTCATAAGATGGTAAGAGTCTACAAGTCATCAAATGTGGGATCCTATACCAAAGCTGTGAAGTTCACGAGACCACCATAAAATAGGGAGGGAAAACAGTTAAGACAGGTAGCGGTATTAGACAAGCACTGCAGCCTGCAGAACTTTCTTACCAAAAGCAGTCTCAGAAGAGGCAAACATGCCAAAATGGTAGAATTTAAAGTTAAAGTCTACCATGTTGATTCTAGTAGCTTTCTGTCCCTCATGGAGGACCTGAGAAATGGATAAACAGGGAAGAAGAAATTCTTAATTCTTTAATGGCTTGAAGATAAAATTTCAAGGCCCAAAATGCTTTCAAGTTAAGAAGTGATCTCTCTTAAAGGGACACTGAACCCAAATTTTTTATTTTGTGATTCAGACAGAGCATGCAATTTTAAGCAACTTTCTAATTTACTCCTATTAGCAAATGTTCTTCATTATCTTTGTATCTTTATTTGAAAAGCAAGAATGTAAGTTTAGATGCCGGCCTATTTTTGGTGAACAACCTGGGTTGTAGTTGCCGATTTGTGGATAAATTCATCCACCAATAAACAAGTGCTGTCCAGGGTTCTGGACTTTTTCTTTCAAATAAAGATAGCAAGAGAACAAAGAAAATTTGATCATAGGAGTAAATAAGAAAGTTGCTTAAAATTGCATGCTCTATCTGAATCACGAAAGAAAAAATTAGGGTTCAGTATCCCTTTAACCGTTTTTTTTTGTTTATTTTATTTTTTTTGCGCTGAACATAGAGATGGAACTAAAATTTCCTAATTGATGTTTTCAGAAGTAACAACGTTAGGAAGGAAAGTGTAAGTTTGTTCTTAAAACTTCTTTATCCTGATAAAAATCAGATAAGGAGAATCACAAGATCACTCTTACTTTTCTGGTGAGGAAATGGCTGAGAGAAAGAAAACCTTTCAAAACAACAGTAGAATATGTATATAGGTTTAAACAGCTGAGCCAGAAGAAACCCTCAAACCCAAGTTAATATTTCACAGAGGGGAAGCAGGCCTGATAACTGGTTTTATCCTGACCAAATCTTGAACAAAGGCTTGAATGTCAGGAAGCCTCGATATTTTCTTGTGATACAAGAAACATTTTGCCTTTAAGGGAACTGGCTGAAACCCTTATCCAGATAATCCTGCAAAAAAAGAAATAAGGAACTACTGCCGAGCCCTGAGCTCTCACTATGGACAAAAGAGCTTCAAAAAAAGCTTTGAAAAGATTCTTGGGGCTGGTGCCAGACCAAATGGGAGAAGGACACGTTGGTAATGCCTGTTAAGAAAGGAAAATCTGAAAAAATGGTATGATCCCTGTGAATAAGGAATGCAGATAGGCATTTTTCAAGTCTATGGTAGACATAAATTCACCCTCCTGCACTGAAAGTAAGACAGTGTGAATGAAAAAGGCTTGAAAAGAACCTCTGAATATGTTCCCCCAAGGGGACCAAAGTAATAATTTCCATAGCTTTTAGGTCTGTTACACATGCCAAGAAAGTTTGGGCCTTTAAATGATCTTGTAGAACATAAGACCGGCAGAATCTTCCTCGAGGAGGGAGAGCCAAAAGCCTATAAGGTACCCCTATGAAATTATGTTCAGTACCCAAGGAACTCTAACAGAATTTTTTCCAAACCTCCTGAAAAAGTTCAGTCTACTAGAACTGTCTACTAGAACTAGTTCAGTCTACTACAACTAGAACTGAGTCTGGGTTGGGGCCGCACAATCATGCTTATTTGGAAGAAGGGACAGGCTACTGATTTTTTTTTTTCTGTTTGGACCAAGAAGAACAAGGCTTCCAGGTAGACTTGGAAATATCTAACTTCTGAGATATCGAAGAGGAGGATCTTTGCGTCTTAGAATAACAAAATGTGTGAAATCATCCTTTACCTTAAGTGACTGAAGCAATTCAGTGCAGGTCCAAACAAGATCTTTCTCTGAAATTGAAGTCAGCCTTCACATATTATATTAGCAGACCATGGGGCCTATTTATTAAATGTCTTGCGGACCTGATCTGACAGTGCGGATCAGGTCCGCAAGACATCGCTGAATGCTCTCCATATTCAGCATTGCACCAGCAGCTCACAAGAGGAAATGTCTGCATTGTTTTGTTCCTTGCTAATTAGCTCAGAAACTGCATCATGAAGGTAAGGGGGGGGGAGGTGCTGCCTTAAAGAATTTAACAATCTTTTGCAGAGATTGTTTGTCTGCAGGTGTAGTGTCCCCAATATTTAAGGCAGACAAAAATTCCTAAAACAGAGTGTGCATGTTCTCCAATTTTAAATTAAAAGACACATCTTCTGCTACTTTGTGAGAAGGGGGGTCCTGGGTTTGAGTCCACCCTGGAGATTGATGTAAGCCACTACTATGACATTGTGTAATTTAAAACTCAGAAAAGATTCAAGTCTTAACAGGGGCCCAACTCTAGATAGCCAAGAAGATTGCATGGAGCTCTAAGAAGTTGATGAGAAACCTTGCGTCCCAAGAAGACCAAACTCCCTGCACTTTCTGATAACCCCAGACTGCGTCCCAACCCAGCAGTCTGACATCTGAGGTAAATAACAAAATGTATGCTTACCTGATAAATTTCTTTCTTTCCGGATATGGAGAGTCCACAACGTCACTCAATTACTAGTGGGAATATCACTCCTGGCCAGCAGGAGGAGGCAAAGAACACCACAGTAAATCTGTTAAGTGTCACTCTCCTACCTATAATCCCCAGTCATTCGACCGTAGGGAAATAGAAAAAGAATATCACAAAGGTGTAGGGGTGCCTGAGGTTTAGTAAAAAATAACTGTCTTAATAAAGGGTGGGGTCGTGGACTCTCCATATTCGGAAAGAAAGAAATTTATCAGGTAAGCATAAATTTTGTTTTCTTTCCTAAGATATGGAGAGTCCACAACGTCATTCAATTACTAGTGGGAACCAATACCCAAGCTAGAGGACACCGAATGAACAGGGAGGGAGAACAAGACAGGCCGACCTAAACAGAAGGCACCACCGCTTGAAGAAGCTTTCTCCCAAAAGAGGCCTCAGCAAAAGTATCAAATTTGTAAATGCAGAGAGGACCAAGTTGCAGCCTTGCAAAGCTGTTCCATAGAAGCTTCATCTTTGAAAGACCAAAAAGAGGAGAAAGCCCGAGTGGAATGAGCTGTAATTATCTCAGGAGGCTGCTGTCCAGCAGTCTCATAAGCAAAACGAATCATACTTCTCAACCAGAAGGAAAGAGAAGTAGAAGTGGCCTTCTGACCCTTATGCTTTCCTGAGAAACAAACAAACAGGGCAGAAGACTGGCGAAAATCCTTATTCGCCTGCAGGGCTTTTTTTGGGCGGAAAAAGGTGCCGGTACTCTGATAGGCATGGCCATTCGGACGTTTCATTAGCAACCAAATGCTGAATAAGGCGGCTGCTTGCTGCATTTTTTGGAGATGGTTATCTTCTTTTGAGAGTGCAACACATTTTAGATGCTAACTAAGCATTGAATACTCATACCTAATTATTGATGTATAATCACTGACAATCTGACACATGCACACACTAACACACACAGAAATATTAAACACAGAGACTCTAAACACACACACTCAGTAGGAACACATACACACAGAGAAACTGACAGTCTGACACAGACACATGCAAACAAAATTAAAGGGACATGAAACACACATTTTTTCTTTGATGATTTTGGTAGAACATACAATTTTAAACAACTTCCAGTTTACTTCTATTATAAAATTTGTTTCATTCTCTTGGTATCATATGTTGAAGGAGCTGCAATGCACTACTGGTTTCTAACTGAACACATGGGTGAGCCAATGACAATCGGTATATATATGCAGCCACCTATATATATGCAGCTAGAACCTAGGTTCTTTAATACTCCTGAGCTTAAATAGATTAACCTTTCAGAAAAGGATAACTTGAGAAGGAAGCAAATTAAATATCAGAAGTAAATTGGTATGTTGTTTAAAAACAGAATTTATGCTTACCTGATAAATTTCTTTCTTTTGCGATGTACCGAGTCCACGGATTCATCCTAACTTGTGGGATATTGTCCTTCCTGACAGGAAGTAGCAAAGAGAGCACCACAGCAGAGCTGTCTACATAGCTCCCCCCTTAACTCCACCCCCCAGTCATTCGACCAAAGGCCAAGAAAGCAAAGGAGAAACTATAAAGTGCAGAGGTGACTGAAGTTTACATAAAAAATACTGTCTTGAATAGACAGGGCGGGCCGTGGACTCGGTAAGCATAAATTCTGTTTTCTTTTGCAAGATGTACCGAGTCCACGGATTCATCCTAACTTGTGGGATACCAATACCAAAGCTTTAGGACACGGATGAAGGGAGGGACAAGACAGGAACCTAAACGGAAGGCACCACTGCTTGCAAAACCTTTCTCCCAAAAATAGCCTCCGAAGAAGCAAAAGTATCAAATTGTAAAATTTGAAGACCAAGTCGCAGCCTTATAAATCTGTTCAACAGAAGCATCATTTTTAAAAGCCCATGTGGAAGCAACTGCTCTAGTGGAGTGAGCTGTAATTCTTTCAGGAGGCTGCTGTCCAGCAGTCTCATAAGCCAAACGGATGATGCTTTTCAGTCAAAAGGAAAGAGAGGTAGCCATAGCCTTTTGACCTCTACGCTTTCCAGCATAACAACAAACAAAGAAGATGATTGGCGAAAATCTTTGGTTGCCTGCAAATAAAACTTCAAGACACGAACCACGTCCAAGTTGTGCAACAGACGGTCCTTCTTAGAAGAAGGATTAGGACACAGATAAGGAACAACAATTTCCTGATTGATATTCCTGTTATAAACAACCTTAGGGAGGAACCCAGGTTTGGTACGCAAAACCACCTTATCAGCATGGAAAACAAGATAAGGCGAGTCACATTGTAATGCAGATAGTGCAGAAATTCTTCGAGCTGAAGAGATAGCAACTAGAAACAGAACTTTCCAAGATAGAAGCTTAATATCTATGGAATGCATGGGTTCAAAAGGAACCCCCTGAAGAACTTTAAGAACTAAATTGAGACTCCATGGCGGAGCAACAGGTTTAAACACAGGCTTAATTCTAACTAAAGCCTGACAAAAAGCCAGAACGTCTGGGACACCTGCCAGACGCTTATGCAACAGAATAGACAAAGCAGATATCTGTCCCTTTAAGGAACTAGCGGGCAATCCTTTCTCCAATCCTTCTTGGAGAAAAGACAAAATCCTAGGAATCCTGATCTTACTCCATGAGTAGCCTTAGGATTCACATCAAAAAAACATAATTTATGCTTACCTGATAAATTCCTTTCTTCTGTTGTGTGATCAGTCCACGGGTCATCATTACTTCTGGGATATAACTCCTCCCCAACAGGAAATGCAAGAGGATTCACCCAGCAGAGCTGCATATAGCTCCTCCCCTCTACGTCACTCCCAGTCATTCGACCAAGAATCAACGAGAAAGGAGAAACCAAGGGTGAAGTGGTGACTGGAGTATAATTTAAAAGATATTTACCTGCCTTAAAAAACAGGGCGGGCCGTGGACTGATCACACAACAGAAGAAAGGAATTTATCAGGTAAGCATAAATTATGTTTTCTTCTGTTATGTGTGATCAGTCCACGGGTCATCATTACTTCTGGGATACCAATACCAAAGCAAAAGTACACGGATGACGGGAGGGATAGGCAGGCTCATTATACAGAAGGAACCACTGCCTGAAGAACCTTTCTCCCAAAAATAGCCTCCGAAGAAGCAAAAGTGTCAAATTTGTAAAATTTGGAAAAAGTATGAAGCGAAGACCAAGTTGCAGCCTTGCAAATCTGTTCAACAGAGGCCTCATTCTTAAAGGCCCAAGTGGAAGCCACAGCTCTATTAGAATGGGCTGTAATTCTTTCAGGAGGCTGCTGTCCAGCAGTCTCATAGGCTAAACGAATTATACTACGAAGCCAGAAGGAGAGAGAGGTAGCCGAAGCCTTATGACCTCTCCTCTGACCAGAGTACACGACAAACAGGGAAGACGTTTGTCGAAAATCCTTAGTTGCCTGCAAGTAGAACTTGAGGGCACGAACTACATCCAGATTGTGTAGAAGACGTTCCTTCTTTGAAGAAGGATTTGGGCATAAAGAAGGAACAACAATCTCTTGATTGATGTTCCTGTTAGTGACTACCTTAGGTAAGAACCCAGGTTTAGTACGCAGAACTACCTTATCTGAATGAAAAATCAAATAAGGAGAATCACAATGTAAAGCTGATAACTCAGAGACTCTCCGAGCCGAAGAAATAGCCATTAAAAATAACACTTTCCAAGATAACAACTTTATATCAATGGAATGAAGGGGTTCAAACGGAACTCCTTGTAGAACGTTAAGAACAAGGTTTAAACTCCATGGCGGAGCAACAGTTTTAAACACAGGCTTGATTCTAGCTAAAGCCTGACAAAAGGCCTGGACGTCTGGATTTTCTGACAGACGCCTGTGCAACAAGATGGACAGAGCTGAGATCTGTCCCTTTAATGAACTAGCCGATAAACCCTTTTCTAAACCTTCTTGTAGAAAGGACAATATCCTAGGAATCCTAACCTTACTCCAGGAGTAACCTTTGGATTCGCACCAGTATAGGTATTTACGCCATATCTTATGGTAAATCCTTCTGGTAACAGGCTTCCTAGCCTGTATCAGGGTATCAATAACCGACTCAGAAAAACCACGTTTTGATAAAATCAAGCGTTCAATTTCCAAGCAGTCAGCTTCAGAGAAGTTAGATTTTGATGTTTGAATGGACCCTGTATCAGAAGGTCCTGTCTTAGAGGTAGAGACCAAGGCGGACAGGATGACATGTCCACTAGATCTGCATACCAAGTCCTGCGTGGCCATGCAGGCACTATTAGAATCACTGATGCTCTCTCCTGTTTGATTTTGGCAATCAATCGAGGAAGCAGCGGGAAGGGTGGAAACACATAAGCCATCCCGAAGTTCCAAGGTGCTGTCAAAGCATCTATCAGAACCGCTCCCGGATCCCTGGATCTGGACCCGTAGCGAGGAAGTTTGGCGTTCTGGCGAGACGCCATGAGATCTATCTCTGGTTTGCCCCAACGTCGAAGTATTTGGGCAAAGACCTCCGGATGAAGTTCCCACTCCCCCGGATGAAAAGTCTGGCGACTCAAGAAATCCGCCTCCCAGTTCTCCACTCCCGGGATGTGGATTGCTGACAGGTGGTAAGAGTGAGACTCTGCCCAGCGAATTATCTTTGATACTTCCATCATTGCTAGGGAGCTTCTTGTCCCTCCTTGATGGTTGATGTAAGCTACAGTCGTGATGTTGTCCGACTGAAACCTGATGAACCCCCGAGTTTTTAACTGGGGCCAAGCCAGAAGGGCATTGAGAACTGCTCTCAATTCCAGAATGTTTATTGGCAGGAGACTTTCCTCCTGATTCCATTGTCCCTGAGCCTTCAGAGAATTCCAGACAGCGCCCCAACCTAGTAGGCTGGCGTCTGTTGTTACAATTGTCCAGTCCGGCCTGCTGAATGGCATCCCCCTGGACAGATGTGGCCGAGAAAGCCACCATAGAAGAGAGTTTCTGGTCTCTTGATCCAGATTCAGAGTAGGGGACAAGTCTGAGTAATCCCCATTCCACTGACTCAGCATGCACAATTGCAGCGGTCTGAGATGTAGACGTGCAAAGGGTACTATGTCCATTGCTGCTACCATTAAGCCGATCACCTCCATGCATTGAGCTACTGACGGGAGTTGAATGGAATGAAGGACACGGCATGCATTTAGAAGCTTTGTTAATCTGTCTTCTGTCAGATAAATCTTCATTTCTACAGAATCTATAAGAGTCCCCAAGAATGGAACTCTTGTGAGAGGAAAGAGAGAACTCTTCTTTTCGTTCACTTTCCATCCATGCGACCTTAGAAATGCCAGAACTAACTCTGTATGAGACTTGGCAGTTTGAAAGCTTGAAGCTTGTATCAGAATGTCGTCTAGGTACGGAGCTACCGAAATTCCTCGCGGTCTTAGTACCGCCAGAAGGGCACCCAGAACCTTTGTGAAGATTCTTGGAGCCGTAGCCAATCCGAATGGAAGAGCTACAAACTGGTAATGCCTGTCTAAGAAGGCAAACCTTAGATACCGGTAATGATCTTTGTGAATCGGTATGTGAAGGTAAGCATCCTTTAAATCCACTGTGGTCATGTACTGACCCTTTTGGATCATGGGTAAGATTGTCCGAATAGTTTCCATTTTGAACGATGGAACTCTTAGGAATTTGTTTAGGATCTTTAAATCCAAGATTGGCCTGAAAGTTCCCTCTTTTTTGGGAACCACAAACAGGTTTGAGTAAAACCCTTGTCCTTGTTCCGACCGCGGAACCGGATGGATCACTCCCATTAATAACAGATCTTGTACACAGCGTAGAAACGCTTCTTTCTTTATTTGGTTTGTTGACAACCTTGACAGATGAAATCTCCCTCTTGGGGGAGAGAATTTGAAGTCTAAAAGGTATCCCTGAGATATGATCTCTAGCGCCCAGGGATCCTGAACATCTCTTGCCCAAGCCTGGGCGAAGAGAGAGAGTCTGCCCCCACTAGATCCGGTCCTGGATCGGGGGCCCTCGATTCATGCTGTCTTAGGGGCAGCAGCAGGTTTCCTGGCCTGCTTGCCCTTGTTCCAGGACTGGTTAGGTTTCCAGCCTTGTCTGTAACGAGCAACAGCTCCTTCCTGTTTTGGTGCAGTGGAAGTTGGTGCTGCTCCTGCTTTGAAATTCCGAAAGGGACGAAAATTAGACTGTCTAGCCTTAGCTTTGGCTTTGTCTTGAGGCAGGGCGTGGCCCTTACCTCCTGTAATGTCAGCGATAATTTCTTTCAAACCGGGCCCAAATAAAGTTTGCCCCTTGAAAGGTATATTAAGTAATTTGGACTTAGAAGTTACATCAGCTGACCAGGATTTTAGCCACAGCGCCCTACGTGCCTGAATGGCGAATCCTGAGTTCTTAGCCGTAAGTTTGGTTAAATGTACTACGGCCTCCGAAATGAATGAATTAGCTAGTTTAAGGACTCTAAGCCTGTCCGTAATGTCGTCCAGCGTAGCTGAACTAAGGTTCTCTTCCAGAGACTCAATCCAAAATGCTGCCGCAGCCGTAATCGGCGCGATGCATGCAAGGGGTTGCAATATAAAACCTTGTTGAACAAACATTTTCTTAAGGTAACCCTCTAATTTTTTATCCATCGGATCTGAAAAAGCACAGCTATCCTCCACCGGGATAGTGGTACGCTTAGCTAAAGTAGAAACTGCTCCCTCCACCTTAGGGACCGTTTGCCATAAGTCCCGTGTGGTGGCGTCTATTGGAAACATCTTTCTAAATATTGGAGGGGGTGAGAACGGCACACCGGGTCTATCCCACTCCTTAGTAACAATTTCAGTTAGTCTCTTAGGTATAGGAAAAACGTCAGTACTCGCCGGTACCGCAAAGTATTTATCCAACCTACACAATTTCTCTGGTATTGCAACAGTGTTACAATCATTAAGAGCAGCTAAAACCTCCCCTAGTAATACACGGAGGTTCTCCAATTTAAATTTAAAATTTGAAATATCTGAATCCAATCTGTTTGGATCAGAACCGTCACCCACAGAATGAAGCTCTCCGTCCTCATGCTCTGCAAGCTGTGACGCAGTATCAGACATGGCTCTAGTATTATCAGCGCACTCTGTTCTCACCCCAGAGTGATCACGCTTGCCTCTTAGTTCTGGTAATTTAGCCAAAACTTCAGTCATAACAGTAGCCATATCTTGTAATGTTATCTGTAATGGCCGCCCAGATGTACTAGGCGCCACAATATCACGCACCTCCCGGGCGGGAGATGCAGGTACTGACACGTGAGGCGAGTTAGTCGGCATAACTCTCCCCTCGCTGTTTGGTGAAATTTGTTCAATTTGTACAGATTGGCTTTTATTTAAAGTAGCATCAATACAGTTAGTACATAAATTTCTATTGGGCTCCACCTTGGCATTGGAACAAATGACACAGGTATCTTCCTCTGAATCAGACATGTTTAACACACTAGCAAATAAACTTGCAACTTGGTTACAATCTTATTTAACAAAAACGTACTGTGCCTCAAAGAAGCCCTAAACGATTAAATGACAGTTGAAATAATGAACTGAAAAACAGTTATAGCATCAATCCTTGAAAACAACACAACTTTTGCAAAGGTTTGTTCCCATTAGTAAAGTAACAATAATTAAATTTGAAACGTAAAAATTACAGAGCAACGTTTTTAATCACAGTCAATATATAAGTCTCACAGCTCTGCTGAGAGAATCTACCTCCCTCCAAAGAAGTTTGAAGACCCCTGAGTTCTGTTAGAGATGAACCGGATCATGCAGGAAATACAAGAGTAACTGACTGGAAATTTTTGATGCGTAGCAAAGAGCGCCAAAAACGGCCCCTCCCCCTCACACACAGCAGTGAGAGAGAAACGAAACTGTCACAATTAAAACAAGCAACTGCCAAGTGGAAAAATAATGCCCAAACATTTATTCACTCAGTACCTCAGAAAATGCAAACGATTCTACATTCCAGCAAAAACGTTTAACATAATAAATACCTATTAAAAGGTTTAATGTACTTTTTACAGAGTAATTCCAGTGAAGTACCATCCCCAGAATACTGAAGTGTAGAGTATACATACATGTCATTATAACGGTATGGCAGGATTTTCTCATCAATTCCATTCTGAAAATAAAAACTGCTACATACCTCAATGCAGATTCATCTGCCCGCTGTCCCCTGATCTGAAGCTTTTACCTCCCTCAGATGGCCGAGAAACAGCAATATGATCTTAACTACTCCGGTTAAAATCATAGTAAAAACTCTGGTAGATTCTTCTTCAAACTCTGCCAGAGAGGCAATAACACGCTCCGGTGCTATTGTAAAATAACAAACTTTTGATTGAAGTTATAAAAACTAAGTATAATCACCATAGTCCTCTCACACATCCTATCTAGTCGTTGGGTGCAAGAGAATGACTGGGAGTGACGTAGAGGGGAGGAGCTATATGCAGCTCTGCTGGGTGAATCCTCTTGCATTTCCTGTTGGGGAGGAGTTATATCCCAGAAGTAATGATGACCCGTGGACTGATCACACATAACAGAAGAAAGATATTTACGCCATATCTTATGATAGATCTTCCTGGTGACAGGCTTTTGAGCCTGAATCTAGGTATCTATGACCGACTCAGAGAAACCCCGCTTTGATAAAATCAAGCGTTCAATCTCCAAGCAGTCAGTTGCAGAGAAATTAGATTTGGATGCTTGAATGGACCTTGAATCAAAATGTCCCGTCTCAGTGGCAGAGTCCATGGTGGCAGAGATGACATGTCCACCAGGTCTGCATACCAAGTCCTGCGTGGCCACGCAGGCGCTATCAAAATCACTGAAGCTCTCTCCTGTTTGATTCTGGCAATCAGACGTGGAAGGAGAGGGAATGTGGAAACACATAAGCCAGGTTGAACGACCAGGGTACTGCTAGAGCATCTATCAGGACTGCCTGAGGATCCCTTGACCTGGATCCGTAACGAGGAAGTTTGGCGTTCTGACGAGACGCCATCAGATCCAATTCTGGTGTGCCCCATAGCTGAACCAGTTGAGAAAACACCTCCGGATGGAGCTCCCACTCCCCCGGATGAAAAGTCTGACGACTTAGAAAATCTGCCTCCCAGTTCTCCACCCCTGGGATATAGATCACTGATAGATGGCAAGAGTGAGTCTCTGCCCATCGGATTATCCTGGAAACTTCTATCATCGCCAAGGAACTCCTTGTTCCCCCCTGATGATTGATATCAGCTACAGTCGTGATGTTGTCCGACTGAAACCTGATGAATCCGGCCGAAGCCAGCTGAGGCCACGCCTGAAGAGCATTGAATATCGCTCTTAAGTCCAGAATATTTATCGGTAGGAGGGCCTCCTCCTGAGTCCACAAACCCTGTGCTTTTAGGGAATTCCAGACTGCACCCCAGCCTAGTAGGCTGGCGTCCGTCGTCACAATAACCCACGCTGGCCTGCGGAAACACATTCCCCTGGACAGGTGATCCAGTGACAACCACCAAAGAAGAGTCTCTCTGGTCTCTTGATCCAGATTTATCTGAGGAGATAAATCTGCATAATCCTCATTCCACTGTTTGAGCATGCATAGTTGCAGTGGTCTGAGATGCAAGCGAGCAAACGGAACTATGTCCATTGCCGCTACCATAAGTCCGATTACCTCCATACACTGAGCCACTGACGGCCGAGGAATGGAATGAAGAGCTCGGCAGGTGGTTAAAATCTTTGATTTCCTGACCTCCGTCAGAAATATTTTCATGTCCACCGAATCTATCAGAGTTCCCAGGAATGGAACTCTTGTGCGAGGAATAAGAGAACTCTTTTTCACGTTCACCTTCCACCCATGAGATCTTAGAAAGGCCAACACTAAGTCCGTGTGAGACTTGGCAGGTTGGAAAGTCGACGCTTGAATTAAGATGTCGTCTAGATAAGGCGCCACTTCTATGCCCCTCGGCCTTAGGACCGCCAGAAGGGACCCTAGCACCTTTGTGAAGATTCTTGGTGCCGTGGCCAACCCGAAGGGAAGAGCCACAAACTGGTAATGCCTGTCCAAACCTGAGGAACTGGTGATGATCTTTGTGGATAGGAATGTGTAGATACGAATCCTTTAGATCCACGGTAGTCATATATTGACCCTCCTGGATCATTGGTAAAATAGTCCGAATGGTCTCCATCTTGAAGGATGGAACTCTTAGGAATTGATTTAGGATCTTGAGATCTAGAATTGGTCTGAAGGTTCCCTCTTTTTTGGGAACCACAAACAGATTGGAGTAGAAACCTTGCCCCTGTTCTGTTTTCGGAACTGGGCAGATCACTCCCATGGTAAAAAGGTCTTCTACACAACGTAAGACCGCCTCTCTTTTTGTCTGGTTTACAGACAATTGAGAAAGATGGAACCTCCCCCTTGGAAGAGAATCTTTGAAATCTAGGAGATACCCCTGGGTTACAATTTCTACGGCCCAGGAGTCCTGAACGTCTCTTGCCCAGGCCTGAGCAAAGAGAGAAAGTCTGCCCCATACTTGATACGGTCCCGGATCGGGGGCTATCCCTTCATGCTGTCTTAGTGGCAGCAGCAGGCTTTTTGGCCTGTTTACCCTTGTTCAAAGCCTGGTTAGGTCTCCAGGTTGGCTTGGATTGAGCAACGTTCCCCTCTTGCTTTGCTGCAGGGGAAGAGGACGCAGGACCACCCTTGAAGTTTCGAAAGGAACGAAAATTATTTTGTTTGGTCCTTGTCTTATTTGACTTATCTTGAGGGAGGGCATGACACATCAGCTGACCAGGACTTAAGCCATAACACTCTTCGCGCTAAAATGGCAAAACCTGAATTCTTTGCCGCTAACTTAGCAAGATGAAAAGAGGCGTCTATAATAAAAGAATTAGCCAACTTAAGGGCCTTAATTCTGTCCAAAATATCATCTAGTGGGGTCTCCATCTGAAGAGCCTCTTCTAGAGCCTCAAACCAAAAAGCAGCTGCAGTGGTTACCAGAACAATGCACGCTATAGGTTGAAGAAGAAAACCCTGATGAACAAACATTTTCTTTAGGAGACCCTCTAACTTTTTATCCATAGGATCAATGAAAGCACAACTGTCTTCAATAGGTATAGTTGTACGCTTAGCCAGAGTAGAAATAGCTCCCTCCACCTTAGGGACCGTCTGCCATGAGTCCTTTATGGTGTCAGAAATGGGGAACATTTTCTTAAAAACAGGAGGGGGAGCGAACGGAATACCTGGTCTATCCCACTCCTTAGTAACAATGTCCGACATCCTCTTAGGGACCGGAAAAACATCAGTGTAAACAGGAACCTCTAAATATTTGTCCATTTTACACAATTTCTCTGGAACGACAATAGGGTCACAATCATCCAAAGTAGCTAAAACCTCCCTGAGCAATAAACGGAGGTGCTCTAGCTTAAATTTAAATGCCGTCATAACTGAATCTGTCTGAGGGAACATCTTTCCTGAATCAGAAATCTCTCCCTCAGACAGCAAATCCCTCATCCCTACCTCAGAACATTGTGAGGGAATATCGGATACGGCTACTAAAGCGTCAGAAGGCTCAGCATTTGTTCTTAACCCAGAGCTACTGCGCTTCCCTTGCAACCCTGGCAGTTTAGATAAAACCTCTGTGAGGGTAGTATTCATAACTGAAGCCATATCTTGCAAGGTGAAAGAATTAGACGCAGTAGAAGTACTTGGCGTCGCTTGTGCGGGCGTAACTGGTTGTGACACTTGGGGAGAACTAGATGGCGAAACCTGATTTCCTTCTGTCTGAGAATCATTTAATGCCAAATTCTTATAAGTCAAAATATGCTGCTTGCAATTTATAGACATATCAGTACAATTGGGACACATTCTTAAAGGGGGTTCCACAATGGCTTCTAAACAAATTGAACAATGAGTTTCCTCAGTGTCAGACATGTTTAACAGGCTAGTAATGAAGCAAGCTTGGAAAACACTTTATTTAATGAAAAAAACACAATTTGCAAAATAGGTACTGTACCTTTAAGAGAAAAAAAGGCATACACAAACTGCAAAACAGGTTAAAATTGCTTCAAAAATTCCGAAATTTTAACAGTGTACCCACTAAGCTTTAGAAGGATTGCACCACAAGTAAAAAAGCAATAGACCCCCAAATGAAAAAACCGGATTGATAATTGTCTAAAACCGGTTAAAACCCCCTAAAGCACCTTGCCACATCTCTGCTGTGGCCCTACCTGCCCTTAGGAAGCGATAATATGGGGTTTAAAGCTTCAATTAGTCCCTCAGAAGACTCTCAGGACCTCAGGAGAAGTTGCTTGCTGCTTGTAAATGTAGGCCCCGCCCACCTCACTTGATGTTGCTGGGGCCTACACAAAACTAACAAACCCTGCCTGAAAGCCATGTGGGTTATAAACAACCCCAAAGAACCCTCAAACAAATGTCCCATAAAACAGAAAACGTTACTCCCAGACACAAAAACGTTTGTCCCAAATTCACATCACAAACTGAGTGCCCACAAAAAATTAACCCTTTATGCAAGCTAGTAAAAACCTCTGGTAACACTAGGATTACTGCTTACCCTTCCCCTAATGGGGACACTGTCAGCCTTTCTGAGTTAACACAGTCTCTGCAGAAAATATGACTGAACATACCTCATTGCTGTATAGCAAGAAACCGTTCCTCACACTGAAGTTTTCCTGTACTCCTCAGCTCATGTGGGAACAGCAGTGGACCTTAGTTACAAATGCTAAGATCATCATCCTCCAGGCAGAAATCTTCATCTATGTCCTGCCTGAGAGTAAATAGTACAACACCGGTACCATTTAAAAATAACAAACACTTGATTGAAGATAAAATAAAACTAACAGTTTACACCTCTTCTCTTTACCCTTCCTGCTTAGAGCCAGCAAAGAGAATGACTGGGGGTGGAGTTAAGGGGGGAGCTATATAGACAGCTCTGCTGTGGTGCTCTCTTTGCTACTTCCTGTCAGGAAGGACAATATCCCACAAGTTAGGATGAATCCGTGGACTCGGTACATCTTGCAAAAGAAATTGTATGCTCTTTCTGAATTCTGAATGTCTAATTAGGACTTTACTGCCCCTTTAAAACACACACAGACATACTAACACACACATACATACACAGACATACTAACACACACATATATACACAGACATGCTAACACACACATACATACACAGACATACTAGCACACACATACATTAGTACAGGCATACTGACACTGACACACAGAGGTAATTTTATTTAACAACCATAGTTATAGGCAAGCATTCAAATCATAAGCTGCCCATTCCAAAAAGTAACCTTCATGCTAGTGGAGGATCTGGCAATTTCTGACCAAGAGGCCAAGTAAAACTCAGAGGCCCAGGTGTATACGCTATGCCCCATTACACATATTCCCCATTATGACTTTATCTATAGAGATGTTACAATAGTACAGCACTCATAATTATAAAAAGGTGCAAATAGTTTTCTATTAAATAAATAGAATATCGTCACTACTTATAATGACCGGGCATGAAGAGAAATGCAATATTCTAAATTATTTCTTGCCTACTGCAGTTAGAAGACAGATTATACACACACATAAGACATATAGTAAAGGTAAGGCCAGACCCATTTATGCCTATAACTTTGACAGTAATTCAGGAGCTACTGGACAATGTAACAAGATTTAGGTCACTAAAAGATGACAAATAAGTGTCTTCGCCACACAGTATGGCACCTCTTTTAATACATACAGTATACCGTCCATCGATTTCAGGATATAAATTAGCTATATACAAGTACCTGGATACTGATGTTAGCATATTGTGGTTAAGAAGAGGCTGCATACATCAATAACAATATTGTGAGGGTAGTACTGACACTTCACGCACGCCTTACAAACTTACTGTGCTTTCCCGGTAAATTTGCAAGCAGTTTGAGCAAAAGACTACAAGTGTGCTTTGCTCACAACAGAGCTCTGCCTATACATAACCACATATTTATCATTAACAAACTAGTTATAATTAGTTCCCTGACCATAAATATAACGCTGCATTCAATAAAGCAGACGTGTATACCTGGCATGAAGCTGTTTTGTTCAGTCAGACGGCTCCTGGGTTTCCACTCGCACAGCGCAAACAGTAAAAGCGGCAGAAGCGCAGAGCATACAGGGATTTGTAGTTTGCCCGCCTCCTTATAGGCAAAGAGACAACAGCCTGATAGGTGAGTGTATAGAAATTACTGGTGACCATGAAAGCTGCTAACATAAAAGGGCGAGCAGTTTAATGCCCTGCAGTAATCATAGTGTATCTGAATTGTTAGTTGAAGATGCCATGTCAGGAGGCGGTCATGCCTAGAGTGATATGAATGAATGAATATGATGGAGAGTATGATTCTCTTTATTTAAGAGCACCCATCCCTGCCTTTTTAACTCCATCATGTGCAGTAGCTCGTTAGAGGGAACACTGTTTTTGATCTAATAGTCAATTGTGCTTTGAAGAGGTGCCGGAACGTCATGCAGAGGTGCCGGAACGTCATGCAGAGGTGCCAGTGCGGCGAACCGTTGCGTACTGGCAGAAAAAAAGCCCTGGTCACCTATATGTAGAATTTAAGCGCACGCACAGCATCCAAGTTGTGCAACAGACATTCTTTATTTGAAGGATTGGGACAGAGAGAACGAACAACAATTTCCTGATTAATATTTCTATCCGAAACCACTTTAGGAAAAAAAAACAATTTAGTACAAAGAACTGCCTTATCCGCATGAAAGATAATGTAACGCAAATCACACTGCAAAGCCGAGAGTTCTGAAACTCTCCAAGCAGAAGAGAAACCTTCCAAGATGGCAACTTAATATCTATGGAATGCATTGGCTCAAACGGATCCTGCTGCAAAACTTTAAGAACAAGATTAAGGCTTCAAGGAGGAGCAACATGTTTAAACACAGGTCTGATTCTGACCAGGGCCTGACAAAAAAGATTAAACATCTGGCACATCCGCTAGACGTTTGTGTAACAAAATAGATAATGCAGAAATCTGACCTTTCAGAGAACTAACTGGCAACCCTTTCCCCAGACCTTCCTGGAGAAAAGACAAAATTCTAGGAATCCTAACCCTACTCCAAGAGTAGCCCTTAGATTCACACCAATAAAGGTATTGACTCCATACCTTATGGTAATTTTTTCGAGTAACAGGCTTGCAAACCTGGGTCTCAATGACCGACTCAGAAAATCTACGCTTAGACATAACTAAGAAGTCAATCTCCAAGCAGTCAGCTTCAGAGAAACGAGCTTTGGATGGAGGAATGGACCCTGGGTTAGAAGGTCCTTCCTCAGAGGCAATCTCCAAGGCGGCTGAGAAGACATCTTCACTAGGTCTACATACCAGATCCTGCGAGACCATGCAGGAGCTATTAGAATTACAGATGCTCTTTCTTGTTTGATACGAGCAATAACTCGTGGAAGGAGAGCAAACGGATGAAACATGTATGCTAGACCGAAATCCCAAGGAACCGCCAGAGCATCTATCAGAGCGGCCTGAGGATCTCTTGACCTTGAACCGTACCTTAGAAGCTTGGCATTCTGCCGAGACGCCATCAGATCCAACTCCGGCACCCCCCATTTGAGGGTTAACCTGGAGAACACCTCCGGATGGAGAGCCCACCCCCCATGAAGGTCTCCAGACACATGTGCCCTGAGACAGATGGTCCTGAGAAAGCCACCATGGGAGAGAGTCTCTGTCGACTGGTCTAGATCTATCCTCTGAGACAGATCCGAATGGTCTCCATTCCACTGTCTGAGCACGCATAATTGCAGAGCTCTCAAATGGAATCGAGCAAAGGGAATGATGTCCATGGATGCGACCTTCAAACCAATTACCTCCACACATTGAGCCACTGATGGTAGAACAGTAGACTGAAGAGAGAGGCAAGAGGGGAGAATTTTGGATTTTCTGACCTCTGTCAGAAAACTTTTCATAGCTAGGGAATCTATTATGGTCCCTAAGAAAACCACCCTTGTAGCTGGAACAAGGGAACTCTTTTCCAGATTCACTTTCCAACCGTGGGAACGTAGAAAAGACAACAAGATCTCTGCATGAGGCGTCTGAACCAATATGTCATCCAGGTATGATGCCACTGCATTTCCCCGAGACCTGATCACTGCCAAGAAAGCCCCTTGAACCTTTGAGAAAATTCTGGAAACTGTGGCAAGGCCAAACGGAAGAGCCACAAATTGAAAGTGTTTGTCTAGAAATGCGAATCTCAGGAATTTGTGATGATCCCTGTGGATGGGAACATGAAGATACGCGTCCTTCAGGTCTATAGTCGTCATAAACTGACCCTCTTGGACCAAAGGAAGAATGGAACGAATGGTTTCCATTTTGAAGGACGGTACCCTGAGAAACTTGTAGAGGCACTAAAATGGGTCAAAAAGTTCCCTCTTTTTTGGGAACCACAAACAGATTTGAATAGAATCCTAGACCCTGTTCCCTTACTGGAACTGGAACAATCACTCCCAGGGAGGAAAGGTCCTGAATGCAGTTCAAGAATGCCTCTCTTTTTACCTGGTCTGCAGATAATCTTGAGAGGTGGAATCTGCCCCTCGGAGGTAAATTTTTGAATTTTATTTTGTACACCTGAGATACTATGTCCACAGCCCAATGATCTTGGACATCTCATCTCCACGCTTCACAAAACAGGGAAAGTCTGCCCCCCACTTGATCCGAACCCGGACCGGGGTCGACCCTTCATGCTGACCAAGACTCAGCTGAGGGTTTCTTTGATTGCTTCCCCTTATTCCAAGACTGATTGGGATTCAAAGAAGACTTGGACTGTTCCTGCTTGGACCTTTGAAGTTATGAAAGGAACCAAAATTACTTTGATGTCCTTTGAGTCTAAATAGATCTTCTTGGACAGACTGTTGAAAACTCCATTCCATTGTTGCAACATTTAGGGGGAATTTTTCTGGCCTTCAGATCCTAAAAAGAAGTACTGGTAGTCCGCCTAGTCAAAGTGGAAATAGCACTACCCAGCTTTTGAATAGCCTCTCCTACCTCCAATATTTCAGAGGTTAAAGGAAACATGTCTTTTAATTTGGTAAAGGGAACAATGGAAATGTCTGCATTGTTTCACTCCTTGCTAATTAGCGCAGAAACTGCATCAGGAACCAGGAAGGTAGATAGCCTCTGTTTTTTTTTTTTGGGGGGAGGAGGCTGCCTTAAATTTATCACTCTTTTTCATAGATTGTTTGTCTGCAGGTGCAACAGAGTGTGTATGTGCTCTAATTTTAAATTAAAAGACACATCTTCTGCTACTTTGTTAGAAGGTGGGTACTGAGTTTGAACACCACCTTGGAGATTGATGTAAGCAACTACTGTGACATTGTCTAACTGAAACTTGTCAATAATTGTCCTTGGCTGAGGAGGATTCAAATTATAAACTGTACTCCTGGAGAGTACAGGGTACCTAGACTGGTTGCTCCTTAGGGATGTCCCAGATGAGCCTAGGGTTCTCTTCTGTCCTGGTGGGAGGACATCTTTATTTGTAATGACACTAACCCCTTTAAAGATCATATCTATTAGTGGTATAGATTTCTAGATACCATTTTGATAATTTGGAGGCTGAGTATAGATCAGATAGAGACGTTGAAACAATTTGTGAATAAGAACACATTGAAACTAAAGATTACCCTTGAGTATAGTAGGGAAATGCTGACATTTTTTAGATATGGTTTTAACTCACAGAGATGGTATAGTTTGTACCAAACGTTTTCGAAAACCAACCGATACCAATGGGTACCTGACTGCTTACTGTGGGCATCATCAAAAATGTATACAAAACATACCATTTGGACAGTTTCAGAGAGCCAAGAGAAATTGTATACATAAATCAGACTTTGAGAAAGTAGAGATCATAAAAAATAGGTTTCTAGCTAAGGGATATACATAATCATTACTGGAAGAAGCATATGTAAGAGTTAGTTGTCAGAATAGAGAGGATTTTCACATCACCAGAAAAAAACATAATTTATGCTTACCTGATAAATTTATTTCTCTTGTAGTGTATCCAGTCCACGGATCATCCATTACTTGTGGGATATTCTCCTTCCCAACAGGAAGTTGCAAGAGGATCACCCACAGCAGAGCTGCTATATAGCTCCTCCCCTCACTGCCATATAAAGTCATTCGACCGAAAAAAGACGAGAAAGGAGAAACCATAGGGTGCAGTGGTGACTAGTTTAATTCAAATTTAGACCTGCCTTAAAAGGACAGGGCGGGCCGTGGACTGGATACACTACAAGAGAAATAAATTTATCAGGTAAGCATAAATTATGTTTTCTCTTGTTAAGTGTATCCAGTCCACGGATCATCCATTACTTGTGGGATACCAATACCAAAGCTAAAGTACACGGATGATGGGAGGGACAAGGCAGGAACTTAAACGGAAGGAACCACTGCCTGTAGAACCTTTCTCCCAAAAACAGCCTCTGAAGAAGCAAAAGTGTCAAATTTGTAAAATTTTGAAAAGGTGTGAAGCGAAGACCAAGTCGCAGCCTTGCAAATCTGTTCAACAGAGGCCTCATTTTTAAAGGCCCAGGTGCAAGCCACAGCTCTAGTAGAATGAGCTGTAATCCTTTCAGGGGGCTGCTGTCCAGCAGTCTCATAGGCTAAGCGTATTATGCTCCGAAGCCAAAAGGAGAGAGAGGTTGCCGAAGCTTTTTGACCTCTCCTCTGTCCAGAGTAAACGACAAACAGGGCAGATGTTTGACGAAAATCTTTAGTAGCCTGTAAGTAAAACTTCAAGGCACGGACTACGTCCAGATTATGCAAAAGACGTTCCTTCTTTGAAGAAGGATTAGGACACAATGATGGAACAACAATCTCTTGATTGATATTCCTGTTAGAAACCACCTTAGGTAAAAACCCAGGTTTGGTACGCAGAACTACCTTGTCTGAATGAAAAATCAGATAAGGAGAATCACAATGTAAGGCAGATAACTCAGAGACTCTTCGAGCCGAGGAAATAGCCATCAAAAACAGAACTTTCCAAGATAAAAGTTTAATATCAATGGAATGAAGGGGTTCAAACGGAACTCCCTGAAGAACTTTAAGAACCAAGTTTAAGCTCCACGGGGGAGCAACAGTTTTAAATACAGGCTTAATCCTAACCAAAGCCTGACAAAATGCCTGGACATCTGGAACTTCTGGCAGACGCTTGTGCAAAAGAATAGACAGAGCAGAGATCTGTCCTTTTAAAGAACTAGCTGATAAGCCTTTGTCCAAACCCTCTTGGAGAAAGGGCAATATCCTAGGAATCCTACTTACTCCATGAGTAACTCTTGGATTCACACCAATAAAGATATTTACGCCATATCTTATGGTAGATTTTCCTGGTGACAGGCTTCCGAGCCTGTATTAAGGTATCAATGACTGACTCGGAGAAGCCACGCCTTGATAGAATCAAGCATTCAATCTCCATGCAGTCAGTCTCAGAGAAATTAGATTTGGATGATTGAAAGGACATTGTATTAGAAGGTCCTGCCTCAGAGGCAGAGTCCATGGTGGAAGAGATGACATGTCCACTAGGTCTGCATACCAGGTCCTGCGTGGCCACGCAGGCGCTATCAGAATCACTGATGCTCTCTCCTGTTTGATTTTGGCAATCAGTCGAGGGAGCAGAGGAAACGATGGAAACACATAGGCCAAGTTGAAGAACCAAGGAGCTGCTAGAGCATCTATCAGCATTGCTCCCGGGTCCCTGGACCTGGATTCGTAACAAGGAAGCTTGGCGTTCTGGCGAGACGCCATGAGATCCAGTTCTGGTTTGCCCCAACGATGGACCAGTTGAGCAAACACCTCCGGATGGAGTTCCCACTCCCCCGGATGAAAAGTCTGACGACTTATAAAATCCGCCTCCCAGTTCTCTACGCCTGGGATGTGGATCGCTGACAGGTGGCAAGAGTGAGACTCTGCCCAGCGAATTATCTTTGAGACTTCTAACGTCGCTAGGGAACTCCTGCTTCCCCCTTGATGGTTGATGTAAGCCACAGTTGTGATGTTGTCCGACTGAAATCTGATGAACCTCAGTGTTGCTAACTGAGGCCAAGCTAGAAGAGCATTGAATATTGCTCTTAACTCCAGAATATTTATTGGGAGGAGTTTCTCCTCCTGAGTCCACGATCCCTGAGCCTTCAGGGAGTTCCAGACTGCGCCCCAACCTAGAAGGCTGGCATCTGTTGTTACAATCGTCCAATCTGGCCTGCGAAAGGTCATACCGTTGGACAGATGGACCCGAGAAAGCCACCAGAGAAGAGAATCTCTGATCTCTTGATCCAGATTTAGTAGAGGGGACAAATCTGAGTAATCCCCATTCCACTGACTTAGCAGCATGCATAATTGCAGCGGTCTGAGATGCAGGCGCGCAAATGGCACTATGTCCATTGCCGCTACCATTAAGCCGATTACTTCCATGCACTGAGCCACTGACGGGCGTGGAATGGAATGAAGGACACGGCAAGCATTTAGAAGTTTTGATAACCTGGACTCCGTCAGGTAAATTTTCATCTCTACAGAATCTATAAGAGTCCCTAGGAAGGAGACTCTTGTGAGTGGTGATAGAGAACTCTTTTCCACGTTCACTTTCTTCCACCCATGCGACCAGAACTATGCCAGAACTATCTCTGTATGAGACTTTGCAATTTGAAAGCTTGACGCCTGTATCAGGATGTCGTCTAGATACGGAGCCACCGCTATGCCTCGCGGTCTTAGAACCGCCAGAAGTGAGCCCAGAACCTTTGTAAAAATTCTTGGGGCAGTTGCCAACCCGAAGGGAAGAGCTACAAATTGGTAATGCCTGTCTAGAAAGGCAAACCTTAGGAACCGATGATGATCTTTGTGAATCGGTATGTGAAGGTAGGCATCCTTTAAGTCCACTGTGGTCATGTACTGACCCTCTTGGATCATGGGTAGGATGGTCCGAATAGTTTCCATTTTGAATGATGGAATTCTGAGGAATTTGTTTAAGATCTTTAGATCCAAGATTGGTCTGAAGGTTCCCTCTTTCTTGGGAACCACAAACAGATTTGAATAAAATCCCTGTCCATGTTCCGTCCGCGGAACTGGATGGATCACTCCCATTACTAGGAGGTCTTGCACACAGCTTAGGAATGCCTCTTTCTTTATCTGGTTTGCTGATAACCTTGAAAGATGAAATCTCCCTTGTGGAGGAGAAGCTTTGAAGTCCAGAAGATATCCCTGAGATATGATCTCCAACGCCCAGGGATCCTGAACATCTCTTGCCCACGCCTGGGCAAAGAGAGAAAGTCTGCCCCCCACTAGATCCGTTTCCGGATAGGGGGCCGTTCCCTCATGCTGTCTTGGGGGCAGCAGCAGGCTTTCTGGTCTGCTTGCCCTTGTTCCAGGACTGTTTAGGTTTCCAGGCCTGTCTGGAATGAGCAACAGTTCCCTCTTGTTTTGAAGCGGAGGAAGTTGATGCTGCTCCTGCCTTGAAATTTCGAAAGGCACGAAAATTAGACTGTTTGGCCTTTGATTTGGCCCTGTCCTGAGGAAGGGTATGACCCTTGCCTCCAGTAATGTCAGCAATAATTTCCTTCAAGCCAGGCCCGAATAAGGTCTGCCCCTTGAAAGGAATGTTGAGTAATTTAGACTTTGAAGTCACGTCAGCTGACCAGGATTTAAGCCATAGCGCCCTACGCGCCTGGATGGCGAATCCGGAATTCTTAGCCGTTAGTTTAGTCAAATGAACAATGGCATCAGAAACAAATGAGTTAGCTAGCTTAAGCGTTCTAAGCTTGTCAATAATTTCATTCAATGGAGCTGTCTGGATGGCCTCTTCCAGGGCCTCAAACCAGAATGCCGCCGCAGCAGTGACAGGCGCAATGCATGCAAGGGGCTGTAAAATAAAACCTTGTTGAATAAACATTTTCTTAAGGTAACCCTCCAATTTTTTATCCATTGGATCTGAAAAAGCACAACTGTCCTCAACCGGGATAGTGGTACGCTTTGCTAAAGTAGAAACTGCTCCCTCCACCTTAGGGACCGTCTGCCATAAGTCCCGTGTAGTGGTGTCTATTGGAAACATTTTTCTAAATATAGGAGGTGGGGAAAAGGGCACACCGGGTCTATCCCACTCCTTGCTAATAATTTCTGTAAGCCTTTTAGGTATAGGAAAAACGTCAGTACACACCGGCACTGCATAGTATCTATCCAGCCTACACAAATTCTCTGGAATGGCAACTGTGTTACAGTCATTTAGAGCAGCTAATACCTCCCCAAGCAATACACGGAGGTTCTCAAGCTTAAATTTAAAATTAGAAATCTCTGAATCAGGTTCCCCCAAGTCAGAGATGTCACCCACAGACTGAAGCTCTCCATCCTCATGTTCTGCATACTGTGACGCAGTATCAGACATGGCTCTAACAGCATTTGCGCGCTCTGTATCTCTCCTAAACCCAGAGCTATCGCGCTTGCCTCTTAATTCAGGCAATCTAGATAATACCTCTGACAGGGTATTATTCATGATTGCAGCCATGTCCTGCAAGGTAATCGCTATGGGCGTCCCTGATGTAATTGGCGCTATATTAGCATGCGTCCCCTGAGCGGGAGGCGAAGGGTCTGACACGTGGGGAGAGTTAGTCGGCATAACTTCCCCCTCGACAGAACCCTCTGGTGATAATTCTTTTATAGATAAAGACTGATCTTTACTGTTTAAGGTGAAATCAATACATTTAGTACACATTCTCCTATGGGGCTCCACCATGGCTTTCAAACATAATGAACAAGTAGGTTCCTCTGTGTCAGACATGTTTAAACAGACTAGCAATGAGACTAGCAAGCTTGGAAAACACTTTAAAACAAGTTTACAAGCAATATAAAAAACGTTACTGCGCCTTTAAGAAACCCAAATTTTGAAATAACAGTGAAAAAATGCAGTTACACTAACATAATTTTTACAGTGTATGTAATAAGTTAGCAGAGCATTGCACCCACTTGCAAATGGATGATTAACCCCTTAATACCAAAAACGGAATAACAAATGACAAAAACGTTTTTTTAAACAGTCACAACTGCCACAGCTCTACTGTGGCTTTTTACCTCCCTCAATACGACTTTTGAAGCCTTTTGAGCCCTTCAGAGGAGTCCTGGATCATGCAGGAAGAAGCTGGATGTCTGTGTCTGTAATTTTTGCTGTGCAAAAAAACGCTAAAATAGGCCCCTCCCACTCATATTACAACAGTGGGAAGCCTCAGGGAACTGTCTCTAGGCAAAATTCAAGCCAGCCATGTGGAAAAAACTAGGCCCCAATAAGTTTTATCACCAAACATATGTAAAAAACGATTAAACATGGCAGCAAACGTTTTAAAATACACTTTTATAAGAGTATGTATCTCTATTAATAAGCCTGATACCAGTCGCTATCACTGCATTTAAGGCTTTACTTACATTACTTCGGTATCAGCAGCATTTTCTAGCAAATCCATCCCTAGAAAAATATTTTAACTGCACATACCTTATTACAGGAAAACCTGCACGCTATTCCCCCTCTGAAGTTACCTCACTCCTCAGAATATGTGAGAACAGCAAAGGATCTTAGTTACTTCTGCTAAGATCATAGAAAACGCAGGCAGATTCTTCTTCTAAATACTGCCTGAGATAAACAGTACACTCCGGTACCATTTAAAAATAACAAACTTTTGATTGAAGAAATAAACTAAGTATAAAACACCACAGTCCTCTTACGACCTCCATCTTAGTTGAGAGTTGCAAGAGAATGACTGGATATGGCAGTGAGGGGAGGAGCTATATAGCAGCTCTGCTGTGGGTGATCCTCTTGCAACTTCCTGTTGGGAAGGAGAATATCCCACAAGTAATGGATGATCCGTGGACTGGATACACTTAACAAGAGAAATAGAAATCAGAAAAATGAAGCAAATAATTTTGAAACTGATAATAACAAGAGGAGAGTACAATTTGTTACTTAATACAATTATGCATCTAGAGAGATAGAAAAGGCCATTAAAAAACATTGGCATATAGTAATGGAAGACACTATTTTGAGTAAGGGAATCTCAGAAAAATGTCAAGATGTGTTTAGGAGAAATACAAATTTAAGAAATATTATTGGCCCTAGCCAATTAAGACAAAAGAAACATAACAATTGGCTGTCAACATTTTCAAGTGGATTTTTTAATTGTTTGAGAGCCTACTGAGAATGTTGTAAACATATACACCCTAATAATCATTTTTTGCACAACATCACACTGCCTACAGAAAATTCTGGGTGAATGGGCAGACATTAGGCAGGCTGCCATAATAATTTGCTGTGACGCAGCTACACCTCAAGGGCCTCCTGCTACCAACTTTGGGGCCAAATCACTCTCCCAATAAACTTAAATGGAAACAGAGGGGCTTATACAACACTTCACCCTACCGCTCTTTGACTGAGGCAAACATAAAGGCAAGGCAAATCACCATAAAACACCGTTTTTCTTTCCCCTCTCTCAAGTTTTATACCACAGGCTCCTATCTGTGCTGCAGGGGAGATATGCTGGTGACCCTATTGGAGACCTTTATTGTTTGGAAATAAGCTTATGCCATACCTATTCACCCTGTTTTGACCCAGTGTGGGTTGGAATGCTTGAGATTAAAGACTGTTGCATACCATTGGATTGAGCTGTGGCCTATATTGGACTGGATGCATTCTGGGGTAAACAATATCCTAGCTGCAGTGAAGTTTAGAAACGTTATTGCATTTAAAGAAAGAAAAAGCCATACACCTGTTTTTTCTGAATTCTGCCTTTTTTCTACTCTATGAAAGTTAACGACTACTTTAAAAGGCTGTCTCCGCCTCAAACTGACAATATGAGTCACAGATCCAGGACACATGACAAAAAACTTAAAAATTCTACGGAAACACCTGCTTCTAGCTCCGCAACATCAGACAATGAAAACACATCTGTTAGTGATCACAGCTCCTTACTACAAGAGCTTAAAGCTTTTTTCTTACTGAAGATGGACTCACTACAGGCTGGCGTAGATACTCTGACAAGCGAGGTAAGAGCATTCTCCACACGTCTCACGTCTGCAGAACATAGAATCTCAGAAGTTGAAGATCGCCAACAAGAATCGGCAGGATCAATAAAGAACCTCTTAAAACAGAATCAATACTTGTTAGACAAACTAGAGGATTTGGAGAACCGCAGCCGCAGAAACAATCTGCGTGTAGTGGGTGTACCAGAAACTGTTAGAGATAAGGACTTACTGGACTTTGCTGCAACTACTCTCCCCAGATTGCTGGGAATGTCATCTGAATACTTACCATTAGACATTGAGCGGTCACACCGTATAGGCCCAGACAGGCATCTGGGTAACTCTAAGGATAAACCTCGCCAAATCATCTTCAAATGCCTGAATTATCAGGATAAGCTAGCCATGTTGAGAGCCTACAGAACCACTAAAGAGCTCAAATATGAAGACCGCCGTCTCCTGCTGTTTCAGGACTTTTCAGTTGAAGTAACTAAACGGCGAAAAGACTTTGCTCCACTTTGCTCACAGCTACATGAACAGGGCCGCCAGGTTAGCCTCCTATACCCGGCCAAGCTGAAACTCCAAACGAATTCAGGACCCAAGATTTTTCACTCCCCAGCCGCAGCACAGGCCTACCTAGCCTCAGAGAGAAGACAAGATGCGGGTTGATGCTGCCTTACCAAAGATTTGTATTGTTTCTATTATGCACTTTTTATTTCTTTTCTCCCTCTCTCTTATCTTTAGTTTCTATAGCAATATAACATAAAACAAATGTATGCAAATTTAAATACTTTGACGCCAAAGCAGGCCCCTTGGACATTATTCCCTATATTGAGTATGGGAAATCTGTTGTATATTCTGTTATGTTTTTTGTTGTGTCATGCATTTATGCTTTTTTCAAGTGTCAGTTTTACACCAGACGTGTACGGGCCAGCCCTACCTCATGGCTCACATAGACAGCACACACTGTATTATCAAGGTTTCTATTGTTGCTGCTACTATCGTTATGTAAGATTTGCTTACTATTGCTTAGCCCTTACCACCGCCCCGAAAGTGTCTTACCCCGGCGGGGGTGCCCCTAAGGTTTCTGAACTCTCCTACATACCTTGCTCCCTCTTAGTGAAACCACGTGAGCCTTTACCCCTTGTGGAGGTGCTCCTTCCCTGTACACGAATAGCCTCAATGTTACCTAGCCATTCTCAGACTCCTACAAGGTCTTGCCACCCAAGACAAGTTAACATATTGTGTATAGTTTATTTACCGTACAATCATGCTGACAAAACAGTAATGGTCCATTATAGCAGAAGTGTGGATGGGGTACACCCCATGAAACATGAAACACTTAGCATAATACAAGTCCATATCTCCTTGCTCAGGGATGGGGAACGATGGGATATCTGTACCATTATGTCTAAAGATGTACTGTTTTTTTTCTCTTATTAGCCTTTCCGCTTTTTGAAGCTGCTGGCCAGCATGTAGCCTGGGTGTCGATCCTCTCGCCTCCCACGGGCTGCATACATCGGCTGCCCTCTCAACGATGCCGCCTGTGAGTTTTCTCTATAACTTTGACTTTTCTCTCCAGGCTGTGTTGTTGTGTGGTGCCCGTTCTCCCCCTTCCTTACTCAGGGGGATCATATGTTTACCCCCCTACTTGTCAGACCTCGTATACTCTTCACACTTAGAGCTCCATGACAACACAACTTAAGGTGATCTCATGGAATGTGGGGGACATTACTTCACCCGCAAAAAGAAGCATGATTATTCAACACCTACAAACACTACATGCAGATATAGCGTTACTACAGGAGACTAAATTATCCACAGAGGAACATGAAAAACTAAAAATACGCTGGGTGGGGCAGATTCTCTTCTCACCTACAGAGGGCAGGAAAAGAGGAGTGGCCATTCTGGTCAAGAAGGGCCTTCCAGTTTCATTCTCAAAGATAGAGATAGATCAGAAGAATAGGTTTATAATAGCTTTACTACAAATTAACTCGACCAACTACACCATCTGCAATGTCTATGGTCCCAACGAGCATAGTCCTGTTTTCTGGACGACATTATCAGCTAAAATAATTGCTAATAATGCTCCCATAATTCTGGGGGGGGATTTTAACTTAGTGCAGGCGCTGCCCCTGGACAGGTTCAAAGATCCCGCCACAGCATCCACTTCCAAAATAGGTGCGTCCAGATATAAAAGAGAAGTGAAACTGATTAAATCCTTTAAAGACACACTAGACCTGGTAGACATATGGAGGATGCAAAACCCAATTAGCAGAGATTACACCTGTTTATCTAGAACACACAACACCCTCTCCCGAATTGATTATTTCTTAACTTCATCCACCCTATCACCTCAAATCCACCATGCTAATATAAGTCCAATTACAATCTCGGATCATGCCCCGATTAGTTTAATATTTCAAACACTGCCTACCAAGACATGGAGATTCCCAACTTATCTATATAACAATACTGACTTCCGCCAGCACCTTAAATCATCCTGGCTCCATTACGCTTCAGACAATGCCCAGCATAGTGCCGATCCAAACTTATTCTGGCATGCCTCAAAGGCTGTGATACGAGGAAACATCACCTCCTTCACAGCCCACCACAACAGAACTCTTAAAAGGATAGATAATGAATTCCTCTCTAAACTGACCGAGGCATATAATACGTATCTGAATAACCCTACACCAATATCTCGGCAAAATTATTATGATCTTAAGCAATCACGAGATACCTTTTTGGCCCAACAGAATAACACCTTTCACATACATAGACAGGGCAGGTACTTCAGACATGGCAATAGATCAGGTAAACTTCTAGCAGACTTGGTCAGGCTATACAGACCGAAATCCTACATCACAGCTATTAAATCTCACTCTCGCATAACTTCGACACCCACAGACATTATGACAGAGTTTATAAACTATTACACTAATCTGTATGCTAGTCAACCGGTTAATTTGGAGGCAAAAGGGCACTTCTGGGGCTCCGTAAAAATCCCCAAGATAACGGCTGAGCAAAAATCCCTACTTAACGCCAAAATACAAACACGTGAGGTGATTAAAGCCATACGTAATGCCAAACTTGGGAAGGCAGCTGGCCCTGATGGGCTGCCATCAGAGTTTTACAAAATCCTAAGCGAAGAAATAGCGCCTACTCTATCATCCCTATATTCGGCATACCTAGAGGGTACCACAGGCATAGATAGTAGATTCACTGATGCAAATATTTGCCTCCTACTCAAACCAGATAGAGAGCCTACCCTAACATCATCATACCGACCAATCTCACTTCTGAATGGAGATTATAAAATATTAACAAAAATTCTAGCAGATAGGCTAACGATGGCTTTACCCTCAATTGTCCACCCAGATCAGACCGGATTTGTTAAGGGCCGCTCCTCAGTCACAAATATAAGGAAAACATTAGCAATCATATCCCATTACTGGTATAACACTCATTCTCCTAAACCTCCTACACTGCCAGATGCATGCCTCTTAGCGCTAGACGCTGAGAAGGCATTTGATAGGGTTGAATGGGACCATCTACACACTTCTTTAACACAATTTGACATTACTGGTAACTTCCCAGGCCTCCTCCATAGAATATACAATGCTCCTAGGGCCTCCCTGATCATTAATGGTGAGCTTTCCCCCTCATTTGAACTACAAAGAGGCACGAGACAGGGGTGCCCCCTCTCCCCCTTATTATTCGACCTGGCCATAGAGCCCTTAGCATGTTACATCAGACAAAACTGTGAAGGACTAAAGTTACTGGACCATACACAACATTTGTCACTATATGCGGATGACCTACTACTATTTATAGGAAATCCCAATGCCAACCTACAATCAGTTCTACACGTAATCGAGAGATTCGGCACATTCACTGGATACAAAATCAACATCGACAAATCGGAGGTTGTATGGCTACAAAACAAACAGAATCTCCCACTACAGCACACAGGACTCAAAATTACGGAGGGCTCACTTAAATACTTAGGCATACAACTACATGTTAATCCTAATAAATTATATCACCTCAACCTCAAAGAAACGACTCAAAACATCAAAACATTACTTTTGGGTTGGGCAAGGCTACCAATATCCCTCTCAGGCAGGATACACCTCTTTAAGATGGTTGCATTGCCCAAACTTTTATATCCCCTACAGATGTTGCCACTACTTCTCACAAGACAAGATGCCAACACATTACAAACTGCTTTGGGACAGTTTATCTGGAGAGGGAAAAAACACAGGATAGGGAAGAACTACCTTATGATGCCAACAAACAGGGGTGGTCTTCGTCTCCCTAACATTGTATGGTGCAATTGCTCTACCTTGACAAAACTAATCCTCGACTGGCTAATTGGTGATAATCATTTCACTGTGCCCGTCTTGGAGCAACGTCTTACTGCCCCAATACATCTTGCATTTCTTCCCCATGCGGACATGTCCTCACTGCCACCACACATACAAAACCATATTCTATACAGGGACCCTTTGAGAGCCTGGGCCAAAATTTGTAGATTTTGGGGGGTGGACAAGTCGGTGAGTAAATATTTGCCAATCCAAGGGAATCTACGGTTCCTTCCTGGTTATACTACAGAAGCCTTTCGGCTGTGGCAGGAAAAACACCTCACTACACTTAGGCAGTTGTACAACCCTGTTACCTTAGAACTCCTATCCTTTCAGGAATTACAAAATACATACGCCCTCCCCAGTACTCACAAATTTGCATATTTTCAATGCAGACACTTTGTAAATAAATTGAAGTCAGATGGCTTACTTACCAGGGATTCAACCAATATAGATAAGCTTTGCATATTGGCAAGACAAGGGTCCTATAAACTCACGCATATATATAACCTCTTGCTCCTCCATCTAGAAGACACTGCTATGCAAAAGATATTATCTAAATGGTCAGGATATGACCTCCTAACGGTGGACAAGCCTCTGATCGAAAATAGTCTAGATAAAATACAGGCCATAACTATTTCCTCCACCCTAAGAGAATCTCATTTAAAAATATTACAACAGGCTTACATAACACCCGGTCTTCGTTCTAAATGGGTACCAGGGGCAAGAAATATGTGCCCCAAATGCAGCTTTGAGGCACCAGATTGGATACATCTACTGTGGAACTGCCCTAAATTGAAAAGTTACTGGCAGAAAATATCTTACTGGTTGGCCAAGGTTACCAAAATGAGGGTTGAACTTTCTGCACAACATATAATATTCTTAGTATCCACTAATGAGAGACTTAATTCAGACACCTTTATCTCCACAGTTATCACACTGGCAAAACAGCACATCTTAGCAGGTTGGGCCAGCAACAAGTCCCCTCCATTCCAAAAACTAATCAGGAACATACATACTCAGATGTTAGTTGAGCAAGCAGATACAAAGGGAGATCCTGAGAAAAGAATTAAACGTTTTCTCCATAAATGGGAAACATATCTACGGTATTTGCCAGATGCAGTTACAGAAAGGGTTATCTTCCCATTTAGGAACAGTTTATATATCCTAAATGAAAATCTGAAGGGTAATTGGTGCTTCCAAAGCAGAGAACCCTAGACTAGCAATACCTGTGTGTGAATGCTCTGCTGACTGAACTCCTACCTATCCTAAGATGTTTCTGATGCTGGCCTGTGGGGGGCGATCTGGACGCACTCTGGGTAAGTTAAGTTAAATTGAATAGTTTTACAGGTTTTTTTTTTTTTGTTGTCCTTTTTCTCTGTGCTCTTTTCTGTCCACCTTTTTTTTTTTTTTTTTTTTTTTTCTTCTCCTTTCTTCTATAAAAGTTGTAAAAAAGAGATCCAGGCCACTTCATAAGGAACATTTCAACTAAAAGCTGGCAGAACTCAGGGTCATGGTATCTTACTATAATACAGCTTGGGAAGTATTACTGCTGATAAATTTGCATTTTGTGTTTAAATACTGTGACCTACTGTATTCCCGGATATTTATTGCCACCCTTATTGATGCTGTAACTAATCACTAAGTAACTGCGTTACTTGAAATAACTGTATTGTAAGTGAAATGGATCTTTATATTATAAATAAAGTTATTAAAAAAAAAATAATCATTTTTTGGGGGAAGGTGATATATACAAAATTAAAGATCAAATTAATGGTACATCAAAATATATTGTATACCTTATGGAAAATATTAAATTAGGCCCACAAAGAGACCCCTGAAAACTAGGTTGGGGGAACATCTTCGGAATATAAAAGGGGGGTTTAAAAACCATGGGGTATCTGCCCATTTTTGAGAAGCACATGGTCAGGATGACAGTTGTTTAAGCGTTAAAGCTATCAAATTAGTAAAAAGGTCTAGGATAGGTTGCTTAAACTTAGACAACGTGAAACCTACTGGATCCATAGGCTGGGTATTATGGAACCAGAAGGTATGAATAGAGACATTGAATAGGCTGCCTTTATAGTTTAGTTACATTAATGATGTGATGTGTTTTGTTCTTTCCGAACCATTTCTTTCTGTACCATTTTTAATCCCTAATTATATCTGTATGGGGATGGTTAGTTGATTAAGTCCTAATAAATGGTAACCGTCAATCACCTTATCAACCCCCATACAGATATGGGGGGTGGTTAGGAGATTAAGGCCTACAAAATACTAACAATAATCACCCAATCAACCTTCATACAGGTATGGGGGTGGTTAGGAGATTAAAGCCTATAAAATACTAACCAACCATCATCATCCATTCAACATCCATACAGGTATTAGGGGCGGTTAGGAGATTAAGGCCTAAACCGCCACCTCTAAACGCAAACTAGAAATACACTAACACCTAACCCCCACCCCTCTAAACAAACCCCCTCTAAACTAAACTCCTCTTCTAAACTAACGCCACTAAGTTACAATTTTTTTTTTACCTGGAATCCATTCTGTCTCTCATACTTTTACCTAAACTTTTATCTTCAAGATATCTTGTTATTGCTTGGCTTTTCCTCATTCACAATGTGGCTACACAAGTATTCTCTGAACAGAAGAATTTTGAACATGTCAGTTTCAGTCTTCTTAATAATAGCTACTACTGCCTAATAATAAGCTTTATTCTGAAGAATTCCATAATTAATAACTTCTGATCTCTGCCCCTGATGACCTATCTACAGCATGTATTCTCTCCACCAGTGCTAAAGTGTCTCCTAAGAAGGAAGAGATGGCATTCAGATCCAAAGGTATTATTTACTTCTATCTCTACAGTTACCAGCTACCCATCAACTTCCCAAATGGGTTTTTCCTAACCTTGTGACTGCTGCAGCTATAACTAGAAATACAGTCTTTTCTAACCGAAAACTGACCTTATAGGTAAAAACTTACTCCAAAGAACTTGGCCAAGGAGGACACAAACTAGAACCAGAAATAATCTGGTGATTAACGGGATACTGAACCCAAATTTTTTCTTTCATGATTCAGATAAAGCATGCAATTTTAAGCCCCTAACTGGGGAATAGGAAGTAAAGGCATTATCTATCTTTTTAAACAATACAATTTTTTGTGTTGACTGTCCTTTTTAAAGCCCATTGCAGGCCTTTTTTACCTAACACCTGAAACCCCATATCTTTGAGCTCTTATAACTTTTTATGCAATATTTTTAAAATAATTTTTATTACATCATGTTATTATGAGTGCAAATGTACTGTACAATGCATTTTTGATGCGTTTTATGCAACTTTTTTGACTCGCTTAACAGTTAACCAGAGCTCTAAAGTCGCACTATACCCATATGAATGTTAAATTCAATTGCGCTCAAGTGAACATGTTTACTTTCAACTTGTAATACAAGTGCTACTTCCTACATGCTCAAAGAGCTGAGATAAACCCCTTTTCACTTGTGCGCAACAGTTAGCATGACACTCGTAATCTAGTCCTTAAAGGGATACTATCCCCAAAAATGTTCTTTACTTTTCAGATAGAGCATGCAATTTTAAGGAACTTTCTAATTTACTTCTATTATCAATTTTTCTTCATTCTCTTGCTATCTTTATTTAAAAAGCAGGAATGTTAAGCTTAGGAGCCGGCCCATTTTTGGTTCAGGATCTGGGTTAAACTTGCTTATTGGTTGGATGAATGTAGTCACCAATAAGCAAGGGCTATCCAAGGTGCTTAACTTAGGTGCTCCTAAGCTTTACATTCCTGCTTTTTAAATAAATAAATCAAGTGAACAATGAAAAATTGATAATAGGAGTAAATTAGAAAGTTGCATGCTCTATCGGAATCAGTAAAGAAAAAAAAACAGAATTTATGTTTACCTGATAAATTACTTTCTCCAACGGTGTGTCCGGTCCACGGCGTCATCCTTACTTGTGGGATATTCTCTTCCCCAACAGGAAATGGCAAAGAGCCCAGCAAAGCTGGTCACATGATCCCTCCTAGGCTCCGCCTACCCCAGTCATTCGACCGACGTTAAGGAGGAATATTTGCATAGGAGAAACCATATGGTACCGTGGTGACTGTAGTTAAAGAAAATAAATTATCAGACCTGATTAAAAAAACCAGGGCGGGCCGTGGACCGGACACACCGTTGGAGAAAGTAATTTATCAGGTAAACATAAATTCTGTTTTCTCCAACATAGGTGTGTCCGGTCCACGGCGTCATCCTTACTTGTGGGAACCAATACCAAAGCTTTAGGACACGGATGAAGGGAGGGAGCAAATCAGGTCACCTAAATGGAAGGCACCACGGCTTGCAAAACCTTTCTCCCAAAAATAGCCTCAGAAGAAGCAAAAGTATCAAACTTGTAAAATTTGGTAAAAGTGTGCAGTGAAGACCAAGTCGCTGCCCTACATATCTGATCAACAGAAGCCTCGTTCTTGAAGGCCCATGTGGAAGCCACAGCCCTAGTGGAATGAGCTGTGATTCTTTCGGGAGGCTGCCGTCCGGCAGTCTCGTAAGCCAATCTGATGATGCTTTTAATCCAAAAAGAGAGAGAGGTAGAAGTTGCTTTTTGACCTCTCCTTTTACCGGAATAAACAACAAACAAGGAAGATGTTTGTCTAAAATCCTTTGTAGCATCTAAATAGAATTTTAGAGCGCGAACAACATCCAAATTGTGCAACAAACGTTCCTTCTTTGAAACTGGTTTCGGACACAGAGAAGGTACGATAATCTCCTGGTTAATGTTTTTGTTAGAAACAACTTTTGGAAGAAAACCAGGTTTAGTACGTAAAACCACCTTATCTGCATGGAACACCAGATAAGGAGGAGAACACTGCAGAGCAGATAATTCTGAAACTCTTCTAGCAGAAGAAATTGCAACTAAAAACAAAACTTTCCAAGATAATAACTTAATATCAACGGAATGTAAGGGTTCAAACGGAACCCCCTGAAGAACTGAAAGAACTAAGTTGAGACTCCAAGGAGGAGTCAAAGGTTTGTAAACAGGCTTAATTCTAACCAGAGCCTGAACAAAGGCTTGAACATCTGGCACAGCTGCCAGCTTTTTGTGAAGTAACACAGACAAGGCAGAAATCTGTCCCTTCAGGGAACTTGCAGATAATCCTTTTTCCAATCCTTCTTGAAGGAAGGATAGAATCTTAGGAATCTTAACCTTGTCCCAAGGGAATCCTTTAGATTCACACCAACAGATATATTTTTTCCAAATTTTGTGGTAAATCTTTCTAGTTACAGGCTTTCTGGCCTGAACAAGAGTATCGATAACAGAATCTGAGAACCCTCGCTTCGATAAGATCAAGCGTTCAATCTCCAAGCAGTCAGCTGGAGTGAAACCAGATTCGGATGTTCGAACGGACCCTGAACAAGAAGGTCTCGTCTCAAAGGTAGCTTCCAAGGTGGAGCCGATGACATATTCACCAGATCTGCATACCAAGTCCTGCGTGGCCACGCAGGAGCTATCAAGATCACCGACGCCCTCTCCTGATTGATCCTGGCTACCAGCCTGGGGATGAGAGGAAACGGCGGGAACACATAAGCTAGTTTGAAGGTCCAAGGTGCTACTAGTGCATCCACTAGAGCCGCCTTGGGATCCCTGGATCTGGACCCGTAGCAAGGAACTTTGAAGTTCTGACGAGAGGCCATCAGATCCATGTCTGGAATGCCCCACAGCTGAGTGACTTGGGCAAAGATTTCCGGATGGAGTTCCCACTCCCCCGGATGCAATGTCTGACGACTCAGAAAATCCGCTTCCCAATTTTCCACTCCTGGGATGTGGATAGCAGACAGGTGGCAGGAGTGAGACTCCGCCCATAGAATGATTTTGGTCACTTCTTCCATCGCTAGGGAACTCCTTGTTCCCCCCTGATGGTTGATGTACGCAACAGTTGTCATGTTGTCTGATTGAAACCGTATGAACTTGGCCCTCGCTAGCTGAGGCCAAGCCTTGAGAGCATTGAATATCGCTCTCAGTTCCAGAATATTTATCGGTAGAAGAGATTCTTCCCGAGACCAAAGACCCTGAGCTTTCAGGGATCCCCAGACCGCGCCCCAGCCCATCAGACTGGCGTCGGTCGTGACAATGACCCACTCTGGTCTGCGGAATGTCATCCCTTGTGACAGGTTGTCCAGGGACAGCCACCAACGGAGTGAGTCTCTGGTCCTCTGATTTACTTGTATCTTCGGAGACAAGTCTGTATAGTCCCCATTCCACTGACTGAGCATGCACAGTTGTAATGGTCTTAGATGAATGCGCGCAAAAGGAACTATGTCCATTGCCGCTACCATCAAACCGATCACTTCCATGCACTGCGCTATGGAAGGAAGAGGAACGGAATGAAGTATCCGACAAGAGTCTAGAAGTTTTGTTTTTCTGGCCTCTGTCAGAAAAATCCTCATTTCTAAGGAGTCTATTATTGTTCCCAGGAAGGGAACCCTTGTTGACGGAGATAGAGAACTCTTTTCCACGTTCACTTTCCATCCGTGAGATCTGAGAAAGGCCAGGACAATGTCCGTGTGAGCCTTTGCTTGAGGAAGGGACGACGCTTGAATCAGAATGTCGTCCAAGTAAGGTACTACAGCAATGCCCCTTGGTCTTAGCACAGCTAGAAGGGACCCTAGTACCTTTGTGAAAATCCTTGGGGCAGTGGCCAATCCGAAAGGAAGCGCCACGAACTGGTAATGCTTGTCCAGGAATGCGAACCTTAGGAACCGATGATGTTCCTTGTGGATAGGAATATGTAGATACGCATCCTTTAAATCCACCGTGGTCATGAATTGACCTTCCTGGATGGAAGGAAGAATAGTTCGAATGGTTTCCATCTTGAACGATGGAACCTTGAGAAACTTGTTTAAGATCTTGAGATCTAAGATTGGTCTGAACGTTCCCTCTTTTTTGGGAACTATGAACAGATTGGAGTAGAACCCCATCCCTTGTTCTCTTAATGGAACAGGATGAATCACTCCCATTTTTAACAGGTCTTCTACACAATGTAAGAATGCCTGTCTTTTTATGTGGTCTGAAGACAACTGAGACCTGTGGAACCTCCCCCTTGGGGGAAGCCCCTTGAATTCCGGAAGATAACCTTGGGAGACTATTTCTAGCGCCCAAGGATCCAGAACATCTCTTGCCCAAGCCTGAGCGAAGAGAGAGAGTCTGCCCCCCACCAGATCCGGTCCCGGATCGGGGGCCAACATTTCATGCTGTCTTGGTAGCAGTGGCAGGTTTCTTGGCCTGCTTTCCCTTGTTCCAGCCTTGCATTGGTCTCCAAGCTGGCTTGGCTTGAGAAGTATTACCCTCTTGCTTAGAGGACGTAGCACTTTGGGCTGGTCCGTTTCTACGAAAGGGACGAAAATTAGGTTTATTTTTTGCCTTGAAAGGCCGATCCTGAGGAAGGGCGTGGCCCTTACCCCCAGTGATATCAGAGATAATCTCTTTCAAGTCAGGGCCAAACAGCGTTTTCCCCTTGAAAGGAATGTTAAGTAGCTTGTTCTTGGAAGACGCATCAGCTGACCAAGATTTCAACCAAAGCGCTCTGCGCGCCACAATAGCAAACCCAGAATTCTTAGCCGCTAACCTAGCCAATTGCAAAGTGGCGTCTAGGGTGAAAGAATTAGCCAATTTGAGAGCATTGATTCTGTCCATAATCTCCTCATAAGGAGGAGAATCACTATCGACCGCCTTTATCAGCTCATCGAACCAGAAACATGCGGCTGTAGCGACAGGGACAATGCATGAAATTGGTTGTAGAAGGTAACCCTGCTGAACAAACATCTTTTTAAGTAAACCTTCTAATTTTTTATCCATAGGATCTTTGAAAGCACAACTATCCTCTATGGGAATAGTGGTGCGTTTGTTTAAAGTGGAAACCGCTCCCTCGACCTTGGGGACTGTCTGCCATAAGTCCTTTCTGGGGTCGACCATAGGAAACAATTTTTTAAATATGGGGGGAGGGACGAAAGGAATACCGGGCCTTTCCCATTCTTTATTAACAATGTCCGCCACCCGCTTGGGTATAGGAAAAGCTTCTGGGAGCCCCGGGACCTCTAGGAACTTGTCCATTTTACATAGTTTCTCTGGGATGACCAACTTGTCACAATCATCCAGAGTGGATAATACCTCCTTAAGCAGAATGCGGAGATGTTCCAACTTAAATTTAAACGTAATCACATCAGGTTCAGCTTGTTGAGAAATGTTCCCTGAATCAGTAATTTCTCCCTCAGACAAAACCTCCCTGGCCCCATCAGACTGGGTTAGGGGCCCTTCAGAACCATTATTATCAGCGTCGTCATGCTCTTCAGTATCTAAAACAGAGCAGTCGCGCTTACGCTGATAAGTGTTCATTTTGGCTAAAATGTTTTTGACAGAATTATCCATTACAGCCGTTAATTGTTGCATAGTAAGGAGTATTGGCGCGCTAGATGTACTAGGGGCCTCCTGAGTGGGCAAGACTCGTGTAGACGAAGGAGGGAATGATGCAGTACCATGCTTACTCCCCTCACTTGAGGAATCATCTTGGGCATCATTGTCATTGTCACATAAATCACATTTATTTAAATGAATAGGAATTCTGGCTTCCCCACATTCAGAACACAGTCTATCTGGTAGTTCAGACATGTTAAACAGGCATAAACTTGATAACAAAGTACAAAAAACGTTTTAAAATAAAACCGTTACTGTCACTTTAAATTTTAAACTGAACACACTTTATTACTGCAATTGCGAAAAAACATGAAGGAATTGTTCAAAATTCACCAAATTTTCACCACAGTGACTTAAAGCCTTAAAAGTATTGCACACCAAATTTGGAAGCTTTAACCCTTAAAATAACGGAACCGGAGCCGTTTTTAACTTTAACCCCTTTACAGTCCCTGGTATCTGCTTTGCTGAGACCCAACCAAGCCCAAAGGGGAATACGATACCAAATGACGCCTTCAGAAAGTCTTTTCTAAGTATCAGAGCTCCTCTCACATGCGACTGCATGTCATGCCTCTCAAAAACAAGTGCGCAACACCGGCGCGAAAATGAGGCTCTGCCTATGATTTGGGAAAGCCCCTAAAGAATAAGGTGTCTAAAACAGTGCCTGCCGATATTATTATATCAAAATACCCAGATTAAATGATTCCTCAAGGCTAAATATGTGTTAATAATGAATCGATTTAGCCCAGAAAAAGTCTACAGTCTTAATAAGCCCTTGTGAAGCCCTTATTTACGATCTTAATAAACATGGCTTACCGGATCCCATAGGGAAAATGACAGCTTCCAGCATTACATCGTCTTGTTAGAATGTGTCATACCTCAAGCAGCAAGAGACTGCTCACTGTTCCCCCAACTGAAGTTAATTGCTCTCAACAGTCCTGTGTGGAACAGCCATGGATTTTAGTGACGGTTGCTAAAATCATTTTCCTCATACAAACAGAAATCTTCATCTCTTTTCTGTTTCTGAGTAAATAGTACATACCAGCACTATTTCAAAATAACAAACTCTTGATTGAATAATAAAAACTACAGTTAAACACTAAAAAACTCTAAGCCATCTCCGTGGAGATGTTGCCTGTACAACGGCAAAGAGAATGACTGGGGTAGGCGGAGCCTAGGAGGGATCATGTGACCAGCTTTGCTGGGCTCTTTGCCATTTCCTGTTGGGGAAGAGAATATCCCACAAGTAAGGATGACGCCGTGGACCGGACACACCTATGTTGGAGAAATTGGATTTAGTTTCTCTTTACTCAAATAAAAAAGTATAAGAGAAAAACTGAAGGGAATGTTCACAAACCACATACAGCTAATTTCTGTTGATTTTACAGTTTTCATGAGCAAGTTACTTTATTAAATACAAAAATACCTTTAACAACTGACACGGTGTCTGCCCAAAATTGTTGATCATGCCTTCTAATGCTTTCCTTTCTTTTTCATCAGCAATGGCATCCAGATCTACAGCTCCTGGATTAAGAACATGTGATAAGTCACGCTTATATCAAAATAAAAAGAAAGTACAAAAGCAACATGAATATCATTCTCAAGTAAAGTTACACTTGTCTTTAGTAAGTAATAGTTATTGAGAACATGTTGTTCTACATTACATGGATTGTACACTAATCATGTGCTCTTTACCAGATATGTTAAACTGTATTGTAAATGATGATACAAATGTCAATTTTCTCATAGAATTTGAGGAGATAGATCTTTTCAAAACTTCTTATTAAATATAGATCTTCATATTATTGTAGATTTTGTTAGATGTTAATACTCAGTTTGTACTTAATACTTCTAAACTATTAAGAACTAGAGACTTTTTCTACTTAAAGGGACACTGAACCCAATTTTTTTCTTTTGTAATTCAGAAAGAGCATGCAATTTTTTTTTTATTTTGAGCATGTAATTTTTTATTTTCAATGTTGGAATTGTATCATAACCTAACTCATGGTCCTTTTAGTTTTTTAAATTTTTTTTTTTTTTTATAGCATGACTACAAAAGTTGTAGCTGATAACAGTATATTTCAAATGAGAAGAGAAGAGAGGAAAAGGTTAAGGAGGGGGGAATTTGAACAAGAGAAAAGCCGAGAATAGAGAGGGGTAAGAAGAGAATAAAAAAAAAAAAAAGGAATGGGGTTGTTGATTCCGGGCAGGAATTTTATAAATTAAATTTTTCTCTTGCTATCATTATTTGAAAAAGAAGTCATATAAGCTTTTTTTTGGTTTCAGTACTCTGGACAGCAATTTTTTATTGGTGGATGAATTTATCCATCAATCAGCAAGGACAACCCAGGTTGTTCACCAAAAATGGGCCGGCATCTAAACTTACATTCTTGCATTTCAAATAAAGATACCAAGAGAATGAAGAAAACTTGATAATAGGAGTAAATTAAAAAGTTGCTTAAAATTTCATGCTCAATCTGAATCATGAAACAAAATTTTTGGGTACAGTGTCCCTTTAAAGGGGTCAATATAATTAGTATTAATCATACCATGTGTATTTTTCACAATAAGAGAGCACTAAGCTTGAAATACCCTCATTCTTTTATTATTTAATGGAGTCTGTTCACTAGAAGATGAAGAGGTTAACTTTAGTTAATTAAACTGGAATTGGAAAGGCCATTCCATGCTCAGCGAGTTTAGAAAACCCTTTGGTAGTTTTGCCATCAAGTAAAAATCACAGCTGTTACAGAAGTAAACTCTTAAAGGAACATGAAACCCAACATTTTTCTTTCATGATATAGAAAGAGTATGCAATTTTAAACAACTTTCTAATTTACTTCAATTTTCTAATTTGCTTCATTCTCTTGATATTATTTACTGAAAAGCATATCTAGATAGGCTCATTAGCTGCTGACTGGTGATTGCACATAGATGCCTCGTGTGATTGGCTTACACATGTGCATTGCTAATTCTTCAACAAAGGATATATAAAAAATGAAGCAAATTAGATAATAGAAGTAAATTGGAATGCTGTTTAAAATTGTATTCTCTACTTGAATTATGAAAGAATTTTTTTGGGTTTAGTGTCCCTTTAAAGCAGATTTGCAGCTTCTTAAACTCAAGTTTGCTTAGAGAGCAGGAGATGGAAAGCAAATATTTTTTTTTTTGCACACTATAAAGAATGAAAACCTTCAAAATATAATTGTATCACATGAATAGTAAAGCTGTTTACCTTGTGGTGTGAGTAAACTTAGAAAATGAAAGTAAATAAAACTATTCACCACATACCTTCATAAGTACAGTAATAAAATACATTGAGAGCTTCTACTGCCGCTGGTCCCCTCTGCTTGTACCCAAAGATCAGATCTATCCACTCATGAAGGTGAGCAGACACGTACTCAGATTCCTGGCAAAAATACAATGTTGTTTTGTTAGGTGTTCCTTATAAGAGTAGATTTAATTTGGGTTGTGCAAAGGATGCTCTGTGCAGGAAAAACAGGAAACACGATAAATAAAAAGAATAGATAGTAAAAGGAGCAAGGAGCCAAATGACAACATAAATAAATAGTAAAAAAACAAAAAAACAACATAAATATAGGAGTAAAGACAGGGGGGAAAGATGCAACAGCTGATGTGAGGTGCTACCATTTATTTTACTGCTACTTCGGGCCTGAAACTACCCAGAATTGTAAGAAATATCTGTACCAGTGCTTTTCTGTGCTTAATGATGAAATCTTCTGGTGTTTCGGCCCATTTAGGAAGGATAACATCATTCACTTTTTCCTTGGAGATCTGTAATCTCCCCAAATCAAATCCTGAAACAGAAAATGAAGACAATGAAAGATAAATGAACAAGATGTACATATATCAAAAACCTACAGAGATTTCAGATGTATCAGTATCACCTCACCTATATAACTTATCTCTTTTGCCTTTAAGATCACCTGTTCTTCTTTGTGCCTACTTAAAAATGTATCTCATTCTGACCTTTTTAGCCAGGACATACAGTGCCCATAGTGCTCTTCTATATCCCAGCTACAATATTGGTGATGATTACTATGGGTCAGTGGGCTCTAAACTAAAATGTGCATATTTTCACAATAATTCTGCAATTTTATTGCAATATATTGAACAATTTACCATTTTTATTCTCCAAAAACTCTGGAAAATAGAAGAACTCTGGTATTAGTTCCTTCACATCATTTGGATTATCCATAAGAGCTTGCCAGGTGGCAGGGATGGAATGAAATTGACGATCAGCACAATCAAATCTGTATAGAGCAAAAACAAGGGATTAAGATGTGAAAAAAACAGCGTGTTAATTCCAAACTTTCTTAAATTAATCTTTATCATTAAACATTAAAACTTCAGTACAACTTGTATTTCCCCTTAAAGCCCAAGGATGAAAACATGGCCAAAAACTAATGAACAGAAAATAATGTAAAAACATACAGCATTTACCAAATTTTATCTCAGCTACCTCTCATTCGCCTAGATTTAGAGTTTTGTCGGTAAAGACCAGCGTAGCTAACGCAGCTTTTTTTTCCCAACGCACCCTTAAGACAACGCTGGTATTTAGAGTTGTCTGAGGGGCTGCGGTAAGATCCAAAAAGGGTGCGTTGAGCCAAATGTACCGCCACTTCAACCCTCAATACCAGTGTTGCTTACGGTAGCGGTAAGCTGGCAAAACCTGCTCGTGCTGATTAAATCAGCCAATCAGATTGAGCTTGCAGTCTATTGGCTGATCGGAACAGCCAATAGAATGCAAGCTCAATCTGATTGGCTGATTGAATCAGCCAATCGGATTGAACTTGAATCTGATTGGCTGATTCAATCAGCCAATCAGATTTTTCCTACCTTAATTCCAATTGGCTGATAGAATGCTATCAGCCAATCGGAATTTGAGGGACGCCATCTTGGATGACGTCATTTAAAGGAACCATCATTTGTCGTCTAGTCGTCGGTGAGGAAGGATGTTCTGCGCCAGAGGTCTTGAAGATGGAGCCGCTCCTCGTCGGATGGATGAAGATAGAAGATGCTGCTTGGATGAAGATGTCTACCGGTCCGGATATCCTCTTCTGCCCGGATAGGATGAAGACTTCTTCCAGTCTGGATGTCCGTTTCTGCCCCATCGGATGAAGACTTCGACCCGGCTGGGTGAACACGACTCAAGGTAGGGAGATCTTCAGGGGGGTAGTGTTAGGTTTATTTAAGGGGGGTCTGGTTTAGAGTAGGGGCATGTGGGTGGTGGGTTGTAATGTTGGGGGGGGTTGTATTTTTTTTTACATGCAAAAGAGCTGATTACTTTGGGGCATGCCCCGCAAAAAGCCCTTTTAAGGGCTGGTAAAAGAGCTGGTTACTTTTTAATTTAGAATAGGGACCTTTATTATTTTGGGGGGCTTTTTTATTTTATTAGGGGGCTTAGAGTAGGTGTAATTAGTTTAACATTCTTGTAATATTTTTTAATTTTTTTGTAATTTAGTGGGGTTTTTTTGTAATTTAGTTTAGTTTATTTAATTGTATGTAATTTATTTAATTAATTTATTGATAGTGTAGAGTTAGGTTTAATTGTAACTTAGGTTAGGATTTATTTTACTGGTAATTTTGTAATTATTTTAACTAGGTAGCTATTAAATAGTTATTAACTATTTAATAGCTATTGTACCTAGTTAAAATAAATAAAAAGTTGTCTGTAAAATAAATATAAATCCTAAAATAGCTACAATATAATTATTCGTTATATTGTAGCTATATTAGGGTTTATTTTACAGGTAAGTATTTAGTTTTAAATAGGAATACTTTATTTAATAAAATTTAATTTATTTCGTTAGTTTAAAATTATATTTAACTTAGGGGGGTGTTAGGGTTAGACTTAGCTTTAGGGGTTAATACATTTATTAGAGTAGCAGCGAGGTCCGGTTGGCAGATGAGGGGTTAATACTTGAAGTTAGGTGGCGTCGATGTAAGGGAGGGCAGATTAGGGGTTAATAACATTTATTATAGTGTTTGTGAGACGGGAGTGTGGCGGTTTAGGGGTTAATACATTTATTATAGTGGCGGCGAGGTCCGGTCTGCAGATTAGGGTTTAATAAGTGTAGTTAGGTAGCGGCGACGTTGGGGGGGGGGGGCAGATTAGGGGTTAATAAATATAATAAAGGGGTCGTGGTGTAAGGGGCAGCAGATTAGGAGTTCATAGGGATAATGTAGGTTGCGGCGATGTGTGGTCGGCAGATTAGGGGTTAAAAATATTTATTATAGTGGCGGCGATGTGGGGGGGGGCCTCGGTTTAGGGGTACATAGGTAGTTTATGGGTGTTAGTGTACTTCAGAGCACAGTAGTTAAGAGCTTTATAAACCGGCGTTAGGAGTCTTGTCAGTAGAGGCTCTACCGCTCACTTCAGCCAAGACTCCAAATACCATCGTTAGGAAGATCCCATTGAAAAGATAGGATACGCAATTGGCATAAGGGGATCTGCGGTATGGAAAAGTCGCGGCTTGAAAGTGAGCGGTACACCTTTACCTACACGACTCTAAATACCTGCGGGCGGCCAAAAGCAGTGTTAGGACCCCTTAACGCTGCTTTTGACGGCTACCGCAGAACTCTAAATCTAGGTGATTATATTTTGTTACATAGTAAAGGAGCACAGAAAATGTCTAAGAAAAAAATCATAATCACTGATAAAAAAAACTAGCTTTAATACTTATTTAGATGTATTTGATAATATAATTTTTATGTCTGTATAGTATTTATCAGTATAGGATAAATGTCCCTTTAACTCTACTGTGTTTGGTGTGCATTAAGGGATTATCATACTAATGAACCAGCATTGTTGCTTATTAGAGAAAAACTTTTGTTGTATGGTAAAACTACTATATGTTTCTGGCAGAAAAAAAGTTTATATTTGAAACCGCTAAGAAAGATTAACCCTTGGAGGTCCAGAGTACTGCTTATCCTCATAAAAGGGCTCAAAAAACTTTTTTTTTTTTTTTACTTTAAAACTACAATCAACAATTCAGAGGGAGGTACTTAAAGGGCTGCATGATCAATCCATCATGAAAAAGCACTGTTAACCTCTTAAGGACATATGACGGAATTTTTCCGTCATAAAACAATTGAGCAAACTGAAAGTTGTGTCCTTAAAGGGTTAAATGTGAAATATGACGTTTTAAAGAACTAAAAGCAATCTTTTGTATAAACTCGCCTGTATTAAAACTAGTAACTTCATGACATGGAAGAAATTGAATGGTTTCTTGTTACTAACAAAAAATGAGTAAACCTGACATATTCACACAATTACCAATGTATTTGTCCTGTTGTGTGATTGAGCAGTTTGGGTAATTTTCTTATCTGCTTAAGCAAACTCACATTCCAGTAGACACATGAACTATATACATTACACATGCAGATCCCATCCAAAATATATCAATATCAGACTATGTGAATTAGACTTGACATAAGATAATGAAAGCTCTACAAGACCTGGGAAAAACAAACACATACTTGTAAAACATACATCAAAACAATGTCACCAGTGTTATATATATATATATATATATATATATATGGGGAGGCAGGGAAAAAAACTGCACATTAAACCCCAGTTACAACAATCACTATATGTGTTGACCTTCATTAAAACTGTAGAAGGGAGAAAATGAGGTAGGAACCTAAGTTAAATGTGGAACTTCCATTTTTAAAGTAATCAAAAAACACCCCAGTTTCCTTTAGAGTTCC